>NW_004444353.1:208244-217444 GCF_000243295.1 Trichechus manatus latirostris | reverse complement strand
TGCTAGCCTTGTTGGGGTGAGATGATATCTCATTGTAGTTTTGGTTTGCATTTCTCTAATGGCTAATGATTGTGAGTATTTCCTTATGTGTCTGTTAGCTGCCTGAATGTCTTTTTTGGCAAAGTGCCTGTTCATATCCTTTGCCCATTTTTAATCTGGGTTATTTGTCTTTTTGTTGTTGAGGTTTTGCAGTAACTTGTAGATTTTAGAGATCAGACACTGATTGGATTTATGGTAGCCAAAAATTGTTTCCCAGTCTGTCAGTTGTCTTTTTACTCTTGGTGAAGTCTTTTGATGAGCATAAGTCATTGATTTTTAGGATCTACCAGTTATCTAGTTTCTCTTCTGGTGTTTGTGCATTGTTAGTAATGTTTTGTATTCTGTTTATGCCATATATTAGCTCTCCTAGCGTTGTCCTTATTTTTTCTTCCATGATCTTTACCGTTTTAGCTTTTATATCTAAGTCTTTGATCAATTTTGAGTTAGTCTTCCTTTATGGTGTGAGGTATGGGTCTTGTTTCAGTTTTTTGCAGATGGATATCCAGTTATGCCAGCAACGTTTGTTAAAGAGACTGTCTTTTCCCCAAATTAATGGACTTTGGGCCTTTGTCAACTATCAGCTGCTCAGAGGTATTGAGTTAATATTCTTAAGTGAAAAAACTATTTGGAGGCACAATTATTTCCCAAAATAACTGCACACGAGAAAAGCAAAACAAACAAGTCAACAACAACAACAACAAAAAACACCAAACAGAGTTTGCTCATTTAATAAGCTATTTACAAAAGAACTTCAATTAAGTTATTTTCCCTCCATATTAGAAGGAAAAAAATATTACATGATGTTCAGTTGAGAAAAATGATCCCAAAATTTTGAGTGTTAAAATAAACATATCCTTAAGTAAAAAGTTGAGATAAATTAAGATATTTAGTCAACTCATAGTGGCTGTTTGGATAAATCATGTAACTATCCTTGAACAAATCATTATTTTGAATTCTAAATTGCCCACTAACTCTTTGGCTGTGACAATTATGCTTGGATACAGCATCAAGTTGGTTTGTGCAGTGTGAGATGCATTAGTACTGTTCACTAAATATTTTGCCCTCTTCTAGACACATGGCAGTATTGCATTTCTTGGCAAGCCACACGACCAGTTCTGGCCAATGTTGTGACATGTGCTGCTTCAAAGTCAAGTGTTCAATTACCAATATGAGACTCTCCAGAGCTCCCCTATTTCTTTGCCAGTCAGTGTTCCAGATAGTGGCTGATCTGTCAGCCTGGGTACAGAAGTGAGAATGACAATGTAGGAGCAGAGCCCCAGCCAAGAATAAGAGGCACAGAAATGAGAAGTAAATCTTTGTTTCAAGCCATGGAGATTTTGGAGTAGTTTATTAGCACAATATAACCTAACCTATCCTAAGTAATACATGTTGGGAGGAAGAGGACCCTCCAACCAGGGTACCAGCTGTCAGTGGAGAATTTCTTCAAGAATGTGGTAAACAGAAACACAGATTCATCAATTGGGTCACTGTGAGTGGTATAAGTGGGGCTAATCAAACTTCCATTCCTTAATTCTCAGACCCATAGATTCTATCTAGTTGGGACACACAACCTTACGATTGTCATTAGTTTAGGGTGATATCAGTGATGTCTGCATCCTGTAGGATATCAACATATCCTCTGAGGTTTTATTCCTAAGCTCTGAGGGACTCGGGGGTGATGAAGGGAATAAACCCTCAAACTTTTCCTGATTGTAGTATGGACTGCCCTATTGTTGCTACCATGCTTATAATTATAGTTTTCTTTGTTAAGGAATCATAAATAAAATATAATAAAAGTGAACATGATTATAAAATACAATTAATATTGTTGTGTGCTGTTCAGTCGATTCTGTCTCATAGCCACCCTATAGGACAGAGTAGAACTTCCCCATAGGGTTTCCTAGGCTGTAATCTTTATGGGAGCAGATCACCAGGTCTTTACTTTCACAGAATGACTGGTGGGTTTGAACTGCCGACCTTTTGGTTAGCAGTCAAATGCTTAACCACTGTTCTGCCAGGGCTCCTTCAATTAACATGAGCGCTAAATAAATAAATAAAAACCATGAGATATTGTGTAAACCAGTATTAAAACAAGAAATATTCACCTTCTCAATACTGAATCTTATTTTTTGTTCATATATGTGTAAATCATAAAAAGTGACAAAACTTAAAACTAAAATGTGAGAAAAAGATAAATTTAGAAAATAAAATTAAATCCTTACTGAAAAATTTGTATTTCTTAGTTAACTTTCTAGTCATGGAGACCTAAGGGAAGGATGCATGTAGGGGACTAGAAGTAATAGATCCTCATGCCAGAAGGCCAAAAACCTCAAGTAACTGATGTGTCTCTATCTGAACCCCAACTCACGAGACTTATTAAACTGATCCAACTCTAAGGAGAATTATTCTTCTGCTTGGAAAATTCTGCCAAATTTTCTTTAACAAACAGACAATTTTATGATGAATCAAATGGATTCTTGTACGCTTTCTTCATTAGATGGTCTGGCTCATGATGGCACAAAGTGAAATTCTTCCCTTGGGAGATGTCCATATGGGTACAGGATCCTAATGAAAACCGTTGTTGTTAGGTGCCATGGGATAGAGTAGAACTGCCCCATAGGGTTTTCTAGGCTGTATCTTTATGGTAGTAGATCACCAGGTCTTTCTCCTGTGGAGTGGCTGGTGGGTTCAAACTGCTGACCTTTTGGTTAGCAGCCGAGTGCTTTAACCACCGCACCACCAGGGCTCCTTATGGTCTGTAATAAATCAAACCGGTTGCCCTCAAGTTGATTCCAACTCATAGCAACCCTACAGAACAGTAGAATTGCCCCGTAGGGTTTTCAAGGCTGAAATCTTTACAGAAGTAGACTGCCACATCTTTCTTCCATGAAGTGGCTGGTCAGTTTGAACCCCTGACCTTTCGGTTAGCATCCAAGTGCTTTAACCACTGTGCCATCAGAGCTCCTTATGATCTATAATTAAAAAAACCAAACCCGTTGCCATTGAGTCAATTTCAACTCATAGTTACCCTATAGAGTTTCTAAGACTGTAAATCTTTATGGAAGCAGACTGCCACATCTTTCTCCCTTGGAGCAGTTGGTGGGTTCCAACCACTGACCTTTTGGTTAGCAGCTGACCACTTTAACCACTGTGCAACCAAGACTCCTTATGGTCTATAATAAACCAAAAAACCAAACCTGTTGCCGACAAGTGAATTCTGACTCATAGCGACCATACAGGACAGAGCAGAACTGCCCCATAAGGTTTTCAAGGAACAGCTGGTGGATTCGAACTAGTCGACCTTTGGTTAACAGTTGAGCTCTTAACCACTGTGCCACCAGGGCTCCATAGTCTATAAGAACCAAACCAAACCCATTGCTGTCAATTCCAACTCACAGGGACCCTATACAACAAAGTAGAACTGACCTATAGCGTTTCTAAAAAGAAGCTGGTGGATTCAAACTGCTGACCTTTTGGTTAGCAGCTGATCTCTTTAACCACTGTGCCATCAGGGCTCCATGGTCTATAAGAGTGAGCCTCAAATATTCCTATGCATATGATTCACCTGGGAGGTCTTGTTAACATGCAGAATCTGATTAAGTAGGCCTGAGGCAAAACATAAAATTTTTGCATTTTAACAAGGTCCCATGTGATATCTACACTACTGGTCTGAGAATCAACTTTGAATAGCAAGGCTAACAGACTCTGATAATTTCCTAAGCATAGCTGAAATTTTACCTTCAACAACTACCTGTAGTTTTCTGTTAGTAACAAATATTCTTTTGATTACTGATCATGATAAATATTTATTGAGCACTTTGTTTCTTAAAATAAGCACTAAATGAGGTATTAAAAAAATTTCCAATTTATAAATGAGGAACCTGAGACTGAGAAATTAACACAGGCTGGTTAAAAGGTAATAAATCCTCTTGTTTAAATGACAGGTTGTTAGGATGCCTTTACTTTCCAAAAACTCAGAGAAGATATGTCAACTGACAGTGTCTGGCAAGTGGGGAATAGGTCAAATATTCAGTCTGGAAATCAGTTCTTTGGCAGCCTGGCTACTATTAAAAATGGAAGCCCTTCCATGGGCAAGAAATGAAAATAAGTAAATACCTATGTATTTATACCTATACAGGAATGACAGTTTAAGTAGATTAGGTGAGTATTGGTTTATAGGATACTTTTATTAGTGTTTGAAATTTTAGTGCTAGGGAATTCATCAAATGCTTAGGTTTATTATTTTGGAATAAAATATAATGAGAGGAGATTAACAAAATGATGGAAATTAGAGATGATCTTAAAATGCATTTTAAAAAGGACCCACTGTACACCTGGAAAATGTATCTGAAATTGTCAACTCTGAGATACATTTTTATGAGTCCATTAAAAATTAAAGATAAAGAAAAAAAATGCTTTGGTCTCCAGATAGATCCCCTACCCCCCACCCCCCACATACAACAAACAAACAAAAACTGCAACAGCAAAAAAAGAAAATAAATTTGGTATTATACTTCTTGACTGCAACATATAGAACCAATAACAGTAGAGTGATGTTTTAAAAAAAATTCAAAGAAAGTGTGATCTGAGATTTTATATCCAACTAGCTTGTCTTTCAATATTTGGGATATAGAAAATTAATGTTGAACAGTAAAGACCTGGAATATTTTACCTGCCTCTGTTTCTGAGTAATCGTGGTAAAGTTTCATTCAACTAAAAGGTGACTGGAGAAACTCTGGCAAAAGGACTGATGATGTAATAATAAATATATTTAATTGTTCTCTAAGATTAAAAAAAATGTGGAGTAAGGGTAGAAAAATGTTAAGCAAATGTTATATGTTCTCACCAGGTGGAAAAAATGGAAATAAATATGAGAGGAGAAGACAGAAAACAGAAAGTAAAAATTAGTTCACTGACTGCCATATACGTAATAGGCAGAAATCAAAAGGTATTATTTAAAACTTACAAGCAAAATAGAAGAAGCCTAAATAATCAAAAGGAGACATAAAGTTTATTATAAAAGGTGCTAATATAAAGATATCAAATAGAATAAAAACAAAAACCACCTGTCCTAGGCTGGGTTCTCTAGAGAAGCAAAACCAGTGAAGTGTGTATATATTATATATATAAATACACATAAATATAAATATATATATGTCTCTCTCTCTCTCTCTCTCAAGGAAATGGCTCACGCAGTTGTAAAGGCTGGCAAGTCCCAAGTCCCTGTGTCAGGCATTGGGCTGGAGGATTCTCCTCACTCAGGTGGCTGCAGAGGCTGACGAACCCAAAATTGGCAGGTCAGACAGCAGGCTGTTGGCTCACAGGCTTCGGAAGCCGATGAATTCCAAGATCAGCAGGTAAGTCCCAAGAACCAGATGATGATGAGCCAGATGCAGGATCCAGAGCAAGAGCCTTGCTGGAACATCCATTTATATACTTGAGGCTGGCCACAACCCCAAGGAACCTCCCTTTCAACTGATTGGCTGCTCCTAATAGGTCTCATTATAGAATTGATGCTGTTGCATCATTACATAACTGCCAATTACATTGTAACTGACAAACCACTAAGAATCATGGCCCAGCCAAATTGACACACAACCTGAACCATCACAGTCCACCCCTTGTCAACTTGGCACCTATATACATCTTAAACCATAAATAAAGATAATTATAAAGTCATATTTGCATGTAACATGATGCAATTAACACGTACAACTGAAAATGCATAGAAAACGAAAATATTTTATGCACACATACAAGGAAGAAATACTCATAACAATTACAGTCCTCATTTCTACAACTAGTCAAGTAGTTGTAGCTGATATTTAGAACTACCTTCTTCCACCATTCTGCTTACCCTCAGCAACACCTCAGCTGGTCATGGTTCTTTGCCTGGTGGGGGGACCCTAACATTCCTGAGGGGTCTGTGCCATTAGTAGTCATGTCATAATTGGGTTGCTGTAGTTTTCCATTGACTTTAACCACAGGGCATGGTAGTACTAAGAGATGCCCTAAGAGATCTCCAGTATTCTAGACATACTCTTCTTTACTTCCATTATGTAATATAAGTCTGATTTCCTCTTGGTAATCAGCATCAATCACACCAGCCAATATGTAACTCTCTTCTTTGCCTGTTGACCAGAGGCATAAGTGGATAAGTGGCCGGGTGGGACTCTTATCTTCCAGTTCAATGGAATGAGTGATGTGTCTCAGGTGGGAGCATTCCTCCCTTTGGAACTAAGACTTCTAGACCTGCAGAGCACAGGGTCACAGGGACAGGAAGGAAAAATTTTATGAGTCACTATTAGGGTCACTAGGGGTAATAGGCCACTCCCAATTCCACCCCTTGATTCTTGGACCCATTAATCCTAGTTATGGGAGAAACAGCACCATATACTGGCTGCTGGTTTAGAGCATATACAGCCTCCTGGAGAATACTGCCCCAACCGTGCAAGGTACTGCTACCTAGGTGTCACCGTAAAATTGTGTTGTTAGAAGGCTATTCCATCTTTCTATCAAGCCTGTTGCTTCAGGATGATGGGGAACATGGTAAGACCAGTGAATTCTATGAGCATGAGGCCATTACCATACTTCATTTTCTGTGAAGTGAGTCCCTTGATCTGAGGCAATGCTGTGTGGGATACCATGATGGTGAATAAAGCATTCTGTGAGTCCATGGCTGGTAATTTTGGCAGAAGTGTTGCATGCAGAGAAGGCAAATCTGTATCCAGAGTAAGCGTTTATCCCAGTAAGAAAAAAACGCTGCCATTTCCATGATGGAAGCAGTCGAATGTAATCAACTTGCCACCAGGTTGCTGACTGATCACCTCGAGGAATGGTGCCATACTGGGGACTCAGTGTTGGTCTCTGCTGCTGGCAGACTGGGCACTCAGCAGTGGCTGTATCCAAGTTGGCCTTGGTAAGTGGAAGTCCATGTTGCTGAACCCATACATAACTTCCATCTCTGCCACCATGGCCATGTTGTTCATGAGCCCATTGGGCAATGACAGGAGTGGCTGGGGAAAGAGGATGACTGGTTTAAACAGAACGCATCATCCTAGCCACTTGAGTGTTAAAATCCTCCTCTGCCAAGGTCACCCTTTGGTGAGCATTCACATGAGACACAAATACTTTCACTTCTTTGGCCAATTCGGAAAGGTCTATCCACATGCCTCTTCCGCACACCTCCTTGTCACAAATTTTCCAATCATGTTCCTTCCAAGTCCCTGAACATCCTTCCAAACCATTGGCCACAGCCCATGAATCAGTATACAATCACACATCTGGCCATTTCTCCTTTCAAGCAAAGTGAAAACTAGATGCACTGCTCGAAGTTCTGCCCATTGGGAGGATTTCCCTTCAACACGGTCCTTCAGGGAGGTCCCAGAAAGGGGCTGCCGTGCTAACACTGTCCACTTTTGAGTGGGGCCTGCGTATCACACAGAACAATCTGTAAACCAGGTATGAGTTTTCTTTTCCTCAGTCAGTTGATCATAAGGCACTCCCCCATGTAGCCATAGGTGCAGATGGGGAGAGAGCAGGTAATGTGACAGGAGTGGAGACCATGGGCATTTGTGCCACTTTCTCATGCAACTTACTAGTGCCTTCAGGTCCTGGTTAAGCCTGATCTCATATATACCTGTCATGGATTGAACTGTGTGCCTCAAAATATGTGTCAGTTTGGCTAGGCCATGGTTCCCAGTACTGTGTGGTTGTTTGCCATTTTGTCATCTGATGTGATTATGCTATGTGCTGCAAATCCTAACCTCTTTGATGTTAATGAGGCAAGATTAGAGGCAGTTATGTTAATAAGGTGGGACTCAATCTACTGGATTAGGTTGTATCTTGAGTCAATCACTTTTAAGATATAAAAAAGAGAATTGATCAGAGAGGAGAGGGACCTCATACCACCAAGAAAGAAGAGCCAGGAGTGGAGTGTGTCCTTTAGACCAGGGTCCCTGCACTGAGAAGCTCCTAGATTAGAAGATTGATGACAAGGACCTTCCCCCAGAGCCAATACAGAGAGAAATCCTTCCCCTGGAGTTGGCGCCATGTATTCAGACTTCTAGTCTCCTAGTCTGTGAGAGAATACATTTCTGTTTGTTAAAGCCATTGACTTGTGGTATTTCTGTTATAGCAGCACTAGATAGATAAGACAATACCACTTCCAGTTAATGATGAAGTCTTGCTGTGTAAGTCCTACTTTAAGGCTTTGTAGGTCAGACAACACCCAATTCATGATGGGCAGCTCAGGCCACATGGTGACTTGCTGGCCCATGGTTAAGCATTCAGTCTCTACTAAGACCTAGTAACAAGCCAAAAGCTGTTTCTCAAAAGGAGAGTAGTTATCTGCAGAGGATGGCAGGGCTTTTCTCCAAAATCCGAAGGGTCTGTGGTGTGATTCACCAATAGGGGCCTGCCCAAAACCCCAAAGTCTCTGTTGGCCACTCACACTTCAAGTACCATTGGATCAGCTGGATCATATGGCCCAAGTGGCAGACAGCTTACACGGCAGCCTGAACGTGTTGCAGAGCCTTCTCTTGTTCTGGGCCCCACTCAAAACTAGCAGCTTTTCAAGTCACTTGATAAATACGCCAGGGTAGCACACCCAAGTGAGGGCTATGCTGCCTCCAAAATCCAAAGAAGCCCACCAGGCATTGTGCTTCCTTTTTAGTTGTAGGAGGGACCAGATGCTACAACTTCTCTCTCATTTTAGAAGGAATATTTCAACATGCCCTACACCACTGAACCCCTAGAAATTTCACTGAGGTGGAAGGTGCCTGAATTTTTGTTGGGTTAATTTTCCATTATTTAGCATGCAAATATCTTACCAATAAGTCTAAAGTCATTGATACTTTTTCCTTACTAGCTCCAGTCAGCATAATGTCATCAAAGTAATGGACCAGTGTGATGTCTTGTGGAAGGGAAAGGTGATCAAGTTCCCTGCAAAGTAAGTTATGAACACAAGGCTGGAGAGTTGATGTAGCCCTGAGCTAGGCAACTGAAGGTGTATTGCTGGCCTTGCCAGCTGAAGGCAAACTGCTTCTGGTGGTCCTTCAAAACAGGTATGGAGAAAAAGGCATTAGCCAGATCAAGAGCTGCATACCAGCTACCAGGAAATGTATCAGTTTGCTCAAGTAATAAAACCACATCTGGAACAG
>NW_004444353.1:205542-207928 GCF_000243295.1 Trichechus manatus latirostris | reverse complement strand
TAATTTATTTTGGAACTGGGCAAATCACTACAGGATGGGTATGGGGATTCACTGTGAGATAGACATACACTAAGACTCTTAATAATCTGACCTCCATATGCCCCCACTCTGACTGGTGGGCCACAGTGACATTTTGTGTCAGTTCAGAGCCAGTGTCCAATAATTCCCATAAGTCTGATTATTTCCTTTTCCCTAACAGACAGTCTCTCCCATAAAAGGCTGTAGATCCCTTTGGGGAAGTCTGGAAGAAAGATTAACAGTATAAATTTTTGGTAGTGTAGTGGGGTCCTTCCTCAAGGGTATTTGGCCTCCTCTTCATTCAGGAAGTTGTAGGTCTGCAAACTTGTTCAAATCTGGGAATTGACTGAGGGTCTATGACTCTCTATTCTGCCAATTCAAGTTAGGTTGCCATTTACTTTACCTAGAATTCTTACGCTTGTACAGATCAAGTAAATATTTAGATTTCCCATCTATGTCACTCCTAGTGACATTGTGACTAAGTAGCCAACGCTATAAGACCTCATGAGTCAGACTATTCTTATTACAGCTTTGACTTCACTGTCCATTATGGTAACAATGTTCACCTTGTCTTTGTTGATTGAGTGCTGCCACTTGGCCCCTACCACCACAGAATCCAATCATCACCATTGTTGTTTGGTGTCTTAATTCTGTTAGGGCAGCTTTCACTGTCCAATCTGACTTACATAAAACAGCAATCACAGCAGTCTTCTAGGATGCTGGGGCTCCCTTCAAAATTTGTTCCTCACCTTTGTGGTAAAAGGTGTGTCCTCTGGGCACTCTATGTGTGGGTCTAACCTGATAAATCCACTCTAACATGACAATTTCCCTAAGCCTTTGGATACTTTCTTCTACAGTATACCAGGGCAGGTCTGGTACTTCAACTTGATTTAGTGTAGGCCACCGTGTAATCCATGCTTCAGCAAACCAACCAAATAAACTATTAGATCTTTTCCTAACCTCTCGAGCTGAAACACTGACAGATCTATGCTTAGTGGGCCCATATCAATAAACTCAAGACTGATCCAACTTTATGTTCCTTTGCAGCATTATCTCACATCCTTAATGGCCATTCCCACACATACTCTCCAGGTTTCTGTCTGTACAAATTAGAAAAGTCAAGCAGTTCTTTTGGAGTGCAACATACCTCCTCCTGGGTCACACTTTGTACTTCACCTTTTGGGCCTTACTGGGACTTAAGTCTGGTTATATAGTTATAGGTCTAGAAGCAAAAATAGGTGGTGGGGATGTGTTCTGAGAACATTCAGCAATGTCTTGTAAGGCATCTGCCTCAGGAGATACCCCAGGCAATGACTCAGATGCTTCCCCAGGGGATGACTCAGACAAAGGTGCATCAGACAAGCTGGGCCAGTCTCATCAGTTGGGGGTGAAGGGGATAATGGTTTTACTGTGGAGGGTGGCTTACCAGACAAAGATGGAGTAATCTCTTCAGATGGGGGTGAGATGGTGGTTCTGTTGGCAGGAGTAATTGAACAGAATGTAGGGGCTCAGTGTCCCCAGTTTCCTGATAACCTGCCCATATGTCCCCCCACAAGTTTCAGGATCCCATTTCTTCCCAATCAATACCCTCAGTTTAACTTGAGACACTATTCAAGGTTGGGAATTCAACTGGTAGTGTAATTCAGCCACTCTTATGATAAGACTCTGGGTTTGGTTTTCGGCAATATCAGCTCTGTTACTACAAGAAATAAGGCTTTCTTTCAGGGCACAAGTGACAACTTTGAGGTCATTTATGCAACACTTCAGCTGTGACTCTGAAGCCCTGAGCTCATCTCTTTCTTTCATCACTTTGTCTAGTGAAAGTAGGACCAGCCAACTAGCTTCTTTATACTTCTCATTCTGACAAAACTGTAGAAAAGTATCAAACATGCAATCACCCAGCCTTGCTTCTTACCAATACTTGATCTACTGGTGGTGATAGATTGCATATTTCAATTGTCACTTCATGCCATGGATTAGTAATGCCCTCTTTAGTATTGGAAGCAGAGTCATCAACATCTTTATGGCTAGCCAGACTTGAGAACCAATTTAGAAAACTCATCCTTACAATTCTGTTTCTCTAGAATCACTCTCAGTACCAAATGTCTCAGGCTGGCTTCTCTAGAGAAGCAAAACTAGTGAAGCGCATATACATACATACATACATATACACGCTCACACACATACACACGCACACATACATACAGAGAGAGATCTATCTTAAAGAAACGGGTCATGTAGTTGTAGAGGCTGGCAAGTCCCAATTTCATGGATCAGGTGTCAGGCTGGAGGCTTCTTCTGAATCATGACTCATGTACCTGCAGGGGCTGAGGAACCCAAGAGAGTAATAGAGACAGGACAGTGTGAG
>NW_004444353.1:158615-195833 GCF_000243295.1 Trichechus manatus latirostris | reverse complement strand
AAAGCAACACCAGCAGCCAACAAATGGCACTCAGAGAGCCAGCCCATTCGGTTGGGTGGAATCCAAGCAACTGGTGCTTCCCGGACAAGAGATTGTGGCCGCAGGAAGTAGAGGAGGCCGAGTGGGGGTGAAGAAGGGTGGGTGGTGGGAAAGTGTATATCGCAGATTACCGGTTGTTTTTGTCTCCCGCTGGAAGCTTCGTGAAGCTGCTTTCTCGTACCCCATTTGCTGGTCTCCAATAGGAGTCCAAGATGGTGGATCCGAGCTGCGTTAGCTGATAGGGGACCTCTGCATAAATCTCTCCTCGCTCTCCGTTCTCTGTCAGTTTTCTCACTCCATTTGGTGCTTGACTGAGTTCTTTATCTCTTCGTTTGATGTTTTAGGGTTTCAGGATTGTTGTATTCTCTGTTCAGCTTAGTTTTTCGGCTCTTTGCTGTGGAGGGATAGCATGGTGCCTCTGCCTAGAGTGCCATTTTGCCGGAAGTCTCCTCTGCTTAATTTTTGAAACATACAATTTTTATCTAATTTTTCTGCTTGACCTATTCCTTTTCAGGCTACAGCAGCTTTGTTCAATGATTAGTTTCATGTAATCCCAGGCATTCTTCCATATTATGCAGGCTGTGAAGTTCTAAGCACAAGGACTATCCCAGAGTAATCACTAAGTATGGGAAAATCAAAGATGTGGAAAGCTCTTGCTTCCACATATAATACCTTTTCTCTGTATCATTATTCTGTTATCTTGGTTCCTTGCCCTTTTTGGATTTCTTCTTCCTCTTGGAACTCTTCTGTCACGGAACTGGGTGTGGTAAGGTGAGTTTAAGGCAATTTTCTATTTGTGGGGGTCTACCACTGCTATTAATGCCTCAGCAGGAGCTAGGTTGAATCCTAGAGGATAGTGGCCCATCTATTCTCATTGGCAGTGTCTCACTGAGCTGCCTCATCTCACGCTGGGGCTAGTCAAGTAGCATTCTAATTGCCTTCTGCATTTGATTCTCCTTTTCCTATCAATATTTTATGTTGTTTAGGTATACGATCTGGCCTGTTCTCTGAATTATCCTATAGGCAACAGGAAACCACAGGCTTTAAAGTTCAAACTTCTGAGCATGGCAGTTTGTGAGGCTAATTGATGCTTCTAGTAGATGTTAAGCCTGGTCAATTGAACTTAAATCCACCTAGTCCTAGAAATTTGCTGGGTCAGGCTGAGGAGGGCATGGAACCCCTCTCAGAAAGGCAACAACAGGCCTCTCACTATTCAGATCACTAGTAATTTTGTCTCCATTGAGAATTTGAGGAACTGAGGGCATGCAGCATTGTCTCCTGATTTTTCATATTTCTATATCCTTTGTCATTCAAATAAGAAACTTTATATCCTGTCTGTTGGATTCTTGCTATCAACTTCATTCCCATCCCACGATGATTTTCCTGTAAAGTCATGTCCTTTAAAATACGGTCCCATGTACCCCTCTAGCCTTACTGATTTTCATTTTCTTTCAAGTACCCTGCACTCCAGTTTCTCTGGTTTATTCTCTGTTTAGGGACTATTTTGTCTTTTCATATTTTTGTGCTGAGGTCCACGACTTTTCCACAGTTTCAAAAGCTTATCTCCTGCTCCGTTGGTCTTCCCTACATCCTTTTCCCCTTCTCTGTTCAAATGGTTCTTTATAACATAGTGTCTTACCTCTGTTTCATCTGTAAAATGTAGATGTAATGGGACCTACTTCAGAGGATTGTGAGAATTGAATGAGATAAACTTGGTAAGAAATTTAGCAGGGTGCCCAGCACATAGAAGGCTTTCACAAATCTAACCAATGTTGGGCTTTTTGTTTTTATTTCAGGAAGCACTCTATATGCTTATTCTAACTCTTAAGTGTCTTCTGAGGAATTGAGAAAACAAAGACTCTTTAGCCATTAAGCACTTGCTTCTTCCTACAATCTGGAAGGCCTCAGGGGCCAGGACGAAGAGAAAAACTAGTCTCTGGAGGAGTTAACGATCTTTGGCTGCTGGACAGAGGCCAAGGGAAGCAGGTGTGTCTAGGGAGAAGGCAGGAAGATAGACTATTTAATGGGGAAAGAGGGCTTACAGTAGGAGGTCTTTGAAAATGACAATACCCTTCTCCTTGGGTCTATGTTGCACATCTTTGATCTCAAGTCGACCTGCTTCCTGCTCAGCCTTGTGGGTTCTGTATAAATCCTCCTTTCTTTTGAGTTAAAGAAATGTGAACTACCAGGCATAGATGCATCAGAGGAAGCTGAATAAAGAAAACTCGGGGGATGTAGGTAACTGCCCTTAAGATCAGGTGTTGGGCTGATGGAGTCTCAAGGCCAGGGTCACCAAGAAAGAAGGATATAAACTCCCACCTGAGAATAAAAAGCTGGCCAAGGTCTGGTGGGTATTGCTGATGTTAAGACCTTCTTCTGGAAATGATGGGAGGAAGGGGGAGGTGGGAGAGGGGACGGGCAACAAATTTTGGTTCAAAGCATAGAGAGAAAGGGGTAAGTTCAGCCTTGGGATGATGAAGAGAGTTTTCAGGGTCTGAGGAGGGTTATGAGAAAAGAAACCAAGCAGTAGGGCTGACTGGAAGTATGTTTGGCTGAGGAGGGGGAGGTACTCAGGTAGGAGCACAGGGTTATCATAATTATAAACAGAAAGGCTCTAGTCAAATGAGTTATGCATTAAGGCCTTTATCTTTGAGACAATGTAATTTATGTGTTCTGCATATTTTAAGTAGGAATGAAAAATCATCACAAATTCTATGACTTGGTTATTGAAGTTACTTGTCTAAGCTTGTTTTCAGTAACTGACCTTCCAGGTCTCCATGTAAATGTCTCTGCAGGGGTGAAAATCAAAAAACACTGTTACCATTGAGTTGATTCTGACTCATAATGTGACTCTATAGGACAGAGTAGAACTGCCCCATAGGGTTTCCAAGGAGTGGCTGGTGGATTTAAACTGCTGACCTTCTGGTTAGCAGCAGAGCCCTTAACCACTGTGCCACCAGGGCTCCAGGGGTAAAGGCAGAGGTAAGTGTTGGGATGGAAATGGGTCTCAGGAGAGCTTGGCCAGAGCATTCTGAACAGTGTACCTCAACAACCAGGAAGCAAGGTGCTGCATCTTGATCTGGGTAGTGGCTACAACTACATGTATTAACTTTAAAAAATTATCAAACTATACACCTGAGATTTGTGCATTTTACAGTATGTATGCTACACTTCAATATAAATGTTAAAAAAGTTAACTATAAAAAAAGTTTACTAAAAAATGAGGGAAGGGGAACCGATGTTGCATGTTATAGAGAGGACAAGTAAAACAAACAATGAAGTCACTGAATCGGTCATCAATGGAGATCACTGTTGATCTTAGCAAGAAAAATCTCAGTAGCAATAGGCTGAACAGTGAATAAAAAGAAAGGTGGATTGATGCAGGGCAGCCAGAAGAGGAAAATTCTGGATCAGAGGTGAATGGGAGAGGAGGCATTCTGTTTCCTCAGGCTCTTCTGCTCTTTGAGCATTGATGCTTACCCTTAGGTTTGAAACATCCAGAAGACATAAAGCAGTCAAGAACAGTCTAAATTTTACTTTTCACTCTTCACCATTCTTCTTCTTCAACATTTTCCCTAGTCTTCTCATGATCTGTCACTGAAGATGTCTCACCCGGAGGTATTACATAGCGAGGTTCTTCTAATTTGACTGTGATACAGAGTTCCCTACTTTATTCAGTAAGTTCCATTATGAGGCATTGCTCATGTTTAGGGTTTCTGTATGTTTTTGTTGTTTCAATAACGACCACAGTTTTCAACCATGTCCCAAGAAATCTGGCTTTTTAGAAAACTCCTGAGGACTACCATCAAGGCTGCCATTGGTACCTAGGTGTGGAGTCAATCAGTGCTAGGATTTCTAAGAACTAAACAGAAGGGACAAATATATGTCACCTGGTTATGACTGAGAACCAGGGGAATGTATGTCTAGTGTTTGGCTAACAGAGAAAATGTCTACTGCAGAAGATGGGATCCTGAAGCCAAAATTCTATCAATCTGATTTACTCAATTATTCAGAAAGGGATCAGGCCTCTGATGAGAAATTTAAAAAGGGTAAGTAAAGACAGTGTCCAAAGGCAACGATAAAGGAACTTCTCTAACTGGAAGCCCCTTATTGAAGGGTACAGGAAGTGATAGCTAAGGGAAGGCTAGTCTTGAGGCTTGGTAAATAAGCATCCTTCATTTATGATTGCCTGGATACCTGGAAAACAGTTCTGGGGCTATAAATGACTACTATAAAGTCAATACAAGTCATACAACTGATGTGTGATCCCTCAGGCTAAAGAGGTCTTTAGAGATGCAACATTAGGGCAGTAAAGGTTTGAGGAAGAGATGGTTAACTGTACTTAGTATGGTCTGGTCCACCCCTGGGACCTTGATTCCAGGTCCAGTGGCCAGTGCCCTTCCCCAGGAACTGAAATGATCTGATAGTCATCGAAAAAACACTTGAAACAGAATGAATGGGCAGTCAGAGAGAGTTTGCCTCTCATCTTTCTATTTTCAGCTCCTAATACTGACTAATTGTTGAATGAAATGAAGAATCTGGCTGTGTATAGCCACTGACTGAGACATCTTCAGTGACAGATTATAGGAGGATAAAGGAAAAGCTTCACATAAGCAGAGGTGAACTTCTTTTTTTATACTTGGCCTCCATGTTACACTGACTCATGAATATGCTATTTGGAACAATCTAGAATTATAGAATTAAGTAGGAAAAATAGTCCAATTTTTTTATTAGCTAGGTTTTATTGATCACCTACATAAGTAGCACTGTGCTGAGCACTTTTACATAGCTTCTCATTTAAATCTAAAAACATCTCTAGAAAGTTGTGGTTGTTGTTAGATCAAGTCAAATCAAGTCAGTTCTGACTATAGCAACTGCATGCACAACAGAATGAAACACTGCCTGGTCCTGTGCCATCCCCACAACTGTTGCTATGTTTGAGCCCATTGTTGCAGCCACTGTGTCAGTGCATCTTGTTGAGGGTTTCCTGTTTTTCGCTGACCCTCTACTTTACCAAGCATGACATCCTTCTCTAGGGACTGGTCCCTCCTGATAACATGTCCAAAGTACGTGAGACTAAGTCTTGCCATCCTTGCCTCCAAGGAACATTCTGACTGTCCTTCTACCAAGACATTGTTCATCCAAATGGCAGTCCATGGTATATTCAACATTCTTGGCCAACACCATAATTCAAAGGCATCAATTCTTCTTTGGTCTTCCTTATTCATTGTCTAGCTTTCACATGCAAATGAAGCAACTGAAAATACCATGGCTTGGGTCAGGTGCCCCTTAGTCCTCAAAGTGACATCTTTCCTTTTTGCAATACATTGTTTGATTTCTTGACTGCTGCTTCCATGGGTGTTGATTGTCAATCCAAGTAAAACGAAATCCTTGACAACTTCAATCTTTTCTCCATTTATCATGATGTTACTTACTCGTCCAGTTGTGAGGATCTTTGTTTTATGTTGGTCCAGTTGTGATGATTTTTATTTTCTTTATGTTGAGGTGTAATCCATACTTGGATCTTCATCAGTATAAGTGCTTCAAGTTCTCTTCACTTTCAGCAAGCAAGGTTGTGTCATATGTATATCTCAGGTTGTTGATGAGTCTTCCTCCAATCCTGATGGAGAAGCTCCCTATGAAGTAGGGACTATTATCCCCATCTTACCAATAAGCAAATTAAGATTTAGAGAATTTAAATAACTTGACTAAAGAAAAACAGCAGGCAAGTGAAAGAATAGGGTTTTCAGTCTAGACAGCAAGACTCTAGAACCAATGTTCTTAGCCACTTTGCTATCCCGCTTCCTGATGATATAGGACCAACAACAAATTTTGAGTGGGGTACATAGACGTATGTAGAATTTCTATGCTGTATTCTAAGGAAAGAGAAACTAGGTGGTCCTTAAAAAAGTTCATCCAATATTCCCAAGACTGAGTGAAATCACTAAAAGGAGGCCCCTGCAAGAAGTATTTTCAGATGGCTGGGGAAATATGCAGATGCCCAAACATTGTATGAAATGATGGAAACCATTCATCCCAAGAGGAAAGTAACTAAAGGAACATCATATAGGAGTGGAATGGTAGTTTAATGCTGACCCATTATATCATTACATATTATATAATATGGTAACACCTGAGTGATGCAGATGGTGGGCAAATGTCCCAGTAAATAGAAATCCACAAGTGTTGGAGTTTAGCTCCTGGCTGTGCAGAGTAGTAGCTCTATTTCATCAATACTGACTTAGTGAGGTCCCTAACTTTTTTTCCTTCAGTATCCATAGTTGTTACTCATCCATAGTTGTTACTATTAATCTTGGAATGGATGGCCACAACTGGGTGTAGCAAGTGTTAACAGGAGCTGGAAAGACCTGAATTTGAATCTCAAATTTACTACCTACTTGTTATGTGATTTTAGACAAATATTTAATCTCGTTTTAATTATACCAATTGCCTTGTATAGAAAGGATCTTTTGTCATTTTTTTACAAATAAGAAAATATTATGAATACAACTTTTCAGCATACATACTACATTCCTTAAAGAGTGGTTTACTTTCTAAAGGATAAAGCTTCCTTGCTGTCTAGAATGTCTTGGTAGTTTATCATGAAGAGGGAGTTAGATATATTGAAAAATCATAAAACCCTACTGGATGGTTTATCTATAAGGCAGCCCCCAAATTTTATTTGTAGTTATTTAATCTACTAATCAAACCTAGCTCATAGGAATTCCAGGCTGAAATGTTGAGAAGGTAGAGATTATAAGTATCTCCAGAGAGAGCTTATCTCCTATGGAAAGTGATGTCGTCCTCTAAAAACCTTATTTTCCTCACTCCATTAATCTAGTTCTTCAACCAGAAGGATGCTTCTTTTATATCTGTCTAGGCATTATTTTGAGAATACAAAATGTGACATGTTTGACCTCAAGAAGTTTATTGTTTCATTCAGCAATTATTAAGTATTAGGAGCTAAGAATAGAAAGATGAAAGACAAACTCTCTTCTCTGTCCATTCATTCTGTGGAAGCTGTTTAAAATAATGAATATACACATCTTCTTTTATGGATTTGTACACCACAACTGTGAGTCACACACTTGGTATAAGAGACACACGAGTGCATACAACAAACTTACAGGTACAGTGGGGGAGAGGCAGCACTCATCACACTATATTTGAATCGAGAATTTACGTCCCTCAGGGGTCAGCACGGGAGGTGCCATGGAAGCTCTGATGACTAGTACCTAACTTAGACTGGGCATGAGATGGGGGATAAGACAGAGCAGAGGCTTCCCATGAGGTGATCCTTGAAAGGTTAACAGAAATTTGTAAGGCAAAGATGAAGATGAAAGATGGAGCAGAATAACTTTGTTAGATATCAGTTTTCTGATCCTATGGTCCACTTACTGGACTCCCCCAATACCATAGCTGAGAACAAGTCTTACTGGGTTGCATCCTTGTTTTTTATTTTTTAAAACATCATTTTATGCATTAACAGGATACCAGTCTCATCTATGATGCTGGGGCTACACTACAACCACACAATGGAACCCCCTGCCAGCTTCTTCCTTATGGGTATCCCAGGGTTGCAGTTCTCACACTTTTGGCTGGCTATCTCACTGAGTGCCATGTACACCATGGCCCTGCTGGGAAACATCTTCATCGTGACTGTAATCTGGATGGATTCCACTCTACAAGAACCTATGTACTGGTTCCTGTGTGTTCTGGCTGCTGTGGACATTGTTATGGCCTTCTCTGCAGTACCCAAGATGGTGGGCATCTTCTGCACAGGAGACAGCTCCATCAGCTTTAATGCTTGTTTCACTCAGATGTATTTTGTCCACACAGCCACAGCTGTGGAGACAGGGCTGCTGCTGGCCATGGCTTTTGACCACTATATAGCTATCTGCAAGCCCCTACACTACAAGAGAATTCTCACACCTCAAGTGATGCTGGGAATGAGCATGGTCATCATTGTCAGAGCCATCATATTCATGACTCCACTGAGTTGGATGGTGAGTCATCTACCTTTCTGTGACTCCAATGTGATCCTCCATTCCTACTGTGAGCACATAGCTGTGGCCAAGTTAGCATGTGCCAATCCTATGCCCAGCAGTCTCTATAGTCTGATTGGTTCTTCCATTATTGTGAGCGCTGATGTGGCCTTCATTGCTGCCTCCTATAACCTGATTCTCCGGGCTGTATTTAGTCTCTCCTTGAAGAAAGCTCAACTGGAAGCATTAAGCACATGTGGTTCTCACATGGGGGTTATGGCTCTGTACTACCTACCTGGGATGGCATCCATCTATATGGCCTGGCTAGGGAAAGACATAGTGCCCCTGCACACCCAAGTGCTACTAGCTGACCTGTACCTGGTCATCCCACCCACCTTAAACCCCATCATCTATGGCCTGAGGACCAAACAAATACGGGAGTGATTATGGGGTTTGCTGATGCGCTGCCTCTTTGACCACTCAAACCTGGGCTGATTAACCTAAAATCTGTTCAGCTTTAAAGATGCCTTAGAGATCTGTGGAGCGGGTTTGGTACACCTGTAGATATACGAATTCTAAGAGGAATCTCTTAAGGGTAGCCTTGCATAACTTTTCGGTTTCTAGCAAAAATGATTCTGAATTTCTAACATCATTTTTTAATCGTTTTAACCAACTAGTATCTGAATAAGAGATAGGTCTGAGAAGAGAATATAGATTTGAGGTTTTTCTTTCCTTAGCTTCTGACTTATATTTCCAACCTAATATCCTACCAGTCCCTCTGCGGAAGAAAACAATTGTTTGGTTGTCCCACATCTGGCTGCTTTCTCAGAATTGCCCTTTTCTTCAAGGGATTGTAGAGAAGCTATTAATATATGACCTTGCTCTCTGGCCCACTGAATCCACTCAGTTTGGCTCACGTGCTCACCCCCAAACCGGAGTCCTTCATGGACTCCAGTTTATCTGAACTTTACACTTGGGATCACTGATGATGGCCACTTAACAGTGCATAGACTTTGAAAAAGAAATCTGGTCCACAGCAAGAGAAGCTGCTTAGCAAGATGGGATGAAGAGACTTTGAGTTCTGCCTTGGATTCCAATTCATTCCGGACAGCTAGGTACATCCTGTTATTAAGTTTTGTAAGATACTCCTATATCCTTTTAACTTACCCCAGTATCATCACGCTACTTGGAGTTAGTTTATTAGTCATCAGCCTTTTATTTTTAAGCAACAGAAGCTAAATCAGTATGAGTTTAGTTTTGGGTTTTTCTCTTTGGTTCCTATTCCTGCTCTATGTAACTCAACCTTAAGACATAAAAGAGAGGAATCAGTATCACACAGGTTTTTCTTCTTGTGGACACATCTAAGAGTTCTCTGGGATGAAAAGGTTAATAGGAAACAATATAAACAATGAAGGTGAAATGGTATTACTTTTCTCCTAGTCACCAGATATTTGTTTTCTGTTTTTATTTCCCCCTTTCAGAAAGTCTTAAATTGAGTGACAGGTATATGTTCAAAGAAAAAATTGCATATGTGAGATAAATATATTAAACACTGGTACATTTTAAAATCTTAATAAAAAATAATTTTCTAATAGTATTAAAATTCAAAGTGCAAGGAAAAGCAGCGTTGATTTGAGTCTTAATATTTCCTTTCTACTGATGAGGGGAACAAGGCTAATTTATATAAGGTATTGAAGATTATATGAAATAATGAATGGAAAGCACTTGATGTGACATCTGACATATGTATTTAAAAAAAAAACCCAATTGGTGATAAATTTCTAATTTCATAATTTTAAAGGGGTACTTCCAGGTCTAGTAAAACTGCAGTCTTGTGTAGATCAGTACTCATGTGATAGCATTTCCAAATAAATCTTCTGTTTAACAACTTGGCATCTATATCTTTTGCTAATATTGGACTTGTTTACCTACCAAGAACATATTATCTCTGTTCTTGAATACCAGCAGAGTAGGAATCAGCCTCTAAAAACCAGATAATGATGCACTGAGATCCCACATCGTGGTAAAAAGAAACTCTACTCCCTTGCAATGTCCTAACATAAAAACAAAATGAGATCATGAGGTGGTTAAGTAGATTTGATAAGACTCCCACTTTGAGGGAATCTTTCTTTTTCCATAATCCTGAGAATTGACTATGTCCATTAAATCAAAGAACATTAGACGCATTAAAGAATGTGATGTACAGAAACAAAGGTATTGTCCAGTCTCCACCCCAAACAGACAGTTCTTCCCAGCATTTCCAGCAGGGGGCCTGCTCTGCCAGCTTTGTTTCACTCACACTGGTATTTCCTGCATCTAGCTGGTGCCCACTGTTGGTACTCAAATATTTATTGAACTACATGCTTCCTGAAGTGTCCTGGTTTCCCACAATGGCTACCCAAAAACAAAAAATGCTGTGCTTCTCACGATGTATTCAAATATAGCCCCTGTCTTATCACACAAAGCAGTGGGTGATTATTTAACTATAGTCTCCAATTTTTGGATTTTTAAGAGATTATAACCAATCCTGCTTGAAAAAAAATGGAGGTTTGATTTCCTATGGAGATTTGTTGGCCCTAGGATTTGCCCGTTTCCTTCTCTTGCAGAACCCAAGCATTTTACCTTTTTTAGCATCCTCTCCCCTACAAGGTTCAGGCAATGCACCCTTTGGTTCTCTGCTACTAAAACAAGGATGGAAGAAAGATTTGGCAGTCTGCTTCTGTAAAGATTACAGCCTTAGAAACCCTATGGGGCAGTTCTATTCTGTCCTATATGGTCACTGTGAGTCAGAATCAACTCGATGGCACACAACAGCAACAAAACAAGAATGGGCAAAGCTTGTCCCTGGCTTGTAGTAAATCATCATCCTCACAAGTCAGAGGTGCCAGCAGTGTAGGTGCTCTACCCTTGACATGGCTGCCTGCCTCTTCCCCTTCTGGACCACTTTTGAAGATCACAATAAAAGAAATTACCCATTGAATGAGTTTTTGAATAGGCTTATAATTAATTACCTCCTGTTTTTCATGCTTCTATGAGGCAAGAAAAGCTTATTTTTGTTTTGATTCTAGGCATACGAATGCAAGTTCTCCCATTTAACAAATAGTTAGCAATTATATATATATATATATATATATGTATGTATGTATATATATACAGTTTAACAACTGGATATACACATACACATATATACTGTGCTAGACTGGGGCTGCAATGGTGAGTCAGACAAACAAGGTCCTTGTCTTCATGAGATTCTTAGAAGAGAACTGTGAGTGACACCATAGAGCAAAAGGTTCTCATATACTTAAGAACTTTAATCTTCTTGCCTAGAAGTCTTAAAAAATTAACGTGAAATAAACAGTGTAGCATTGTTTAACCTTGTAATTCTTCTAGCAAGTAATCATAGCAACAGAATCGGATTACATCAACAAACAAAACAAAAATCAAAACCAACCAACCAACCAACCAAAAAAAAGTACATTACAAATGAGGCCACTACAATCTTTAATTATTCTAGGGTTGAATGAATTTATCACCAAATAATCCTCTTTTTCTATTAACCATCCAAGATTTGTTCTAATTAAACCATAGTAAAGAAATATTGATTTAGCCCCTAGACTCTTCTACTATTTGTCCATAGACACAACCAGAATTGCTTCTTAAGCATCTATTTCTCAACCCTATAAAGAATCCTCCAGAGAATCCACATACACAAAGATACGTGGTCCCTCTAATGTAGCTCAACCCTTTCCAAGATTAAGTCTGTGACTTACCAACTCATTCCCCTCCAAGCAGCTGATAGATAGAAACTTCTTTTACTGGTGATGCTTGAGAAGCAACTTGGAAGCATGTGTCTAGGTAGAATGAATTTACTGGCTCCTTTCTGGCTGTTTTACCTCCTTCACATGTGAACAGCCACATAACTAAAGTAGAAAAACTATTTCTGCTATTCCTTATTGCAGATAATTTAAAGCTATTTTACTTTTGTCTATGCCTAACCTAGTATCTTGGAGGCCTGGGGGCGCAGTGGTTAAGAGCTCAGCTGCAAACCAAAAGGTCAGGAGTTTGAATCCACCAGCTGCTCCTTGGAAACCCTGTGGGGCAGTTCTACTCTGTCCTATAGGGTTGCCATGAGTCAGAATCGACTCAGTGGCAATGGGTTTTCAGGTTTAACCTAATATCTACTTGGTTATCCAGTTCTAACCCACCAATCACTATCTTCAAGCTTAAACTACATCAGAGGTTGTATTACATAGCATCATGGTGACAATATGTAATGGTCACACATTGAACCCTCACGCAATAAGCAAAGCCAATAATTATCAAATGCTTGCCTCGAAGTTTGTTTCTAGCCACGGCCATTCCCGCATCATACTCTTAAGATCTGTAGTGAACTGTTTTTGTACAACCTTCCCTGCCACACACAGCAATCACTCTATGGTCAATATCACAGATATGTAGTCTTAATTCCCTTTCATTATAAAATATGGCTCCAAAAACTGACTTTTTAACCTAGTCCTAGTCTTTTTCCCCTTACTTCCCTTCCCCTATTCCTCCTTCTATCAGCGATTCGGAGAAGAGAGAGGCAGAGAAAATATGTAGTTGCCAGAACCATGGAGATTCCCTTGCTGAACTCAAAAGGTCCACGCTTCAGCCAAATTCGCTTGTGTGTGAGTCTTCCTTCCTATTCATTTCTTTTCCTCTTCCCATTTTATTATTTTTGTTCTCTTCCCTGGGGTTACAGTCCCCATTCTAGTCCAAAGACAAACACATATAATCAGATGCACAATATACCACTGTAGCCCGGGGTCTGCCACTGGTATGGGTACCTTTTTGTCTAAAGGGCTCTGGACTGTCAGGACAGGCCCTAGGGAACAAAGGCACTGCTGTGAAGATGCTGACTATACAATGGGGAGATGAGAAGGTTACCACATTCAAGATCCATGGTTTGTCTTCCTCTATCCCTGAGAAAGGAGCAGAAGTATAGGATAAATCTGTGATCCACACATCAACCCTGTGAGGTAGGGGAGTATGCAGTTATTATATTCATTTTTCCAATGAGGAAACTTAAGAGCTTTCAAACATGAGATGTTTGAGACTCAAATGTAATGAATGACATGCAGATATGTGACCTAAGAAGAGAATTTGCCTATCTTATTTTATCTGAATGTGGAGAATGCTTTATAATCATCTTTAACAGCTTTGTGAAAAACAATTTCCTGCCTTAAGGTCATTCCAGTTTCCTCATCCATAAAGTGAAAATCAAAACCTAAGGCTCACAGGTTTTCTGATCCTGCCATTTAGAGAAAGAGGCAGGACTAGGAAACAGGTCTCCTTAGAGTCTCACACAAAATGATTTGTCCAGCTGGTGCTCAGACTGGGGCCTGGAGAAGTCCTATATTCTTCGCTGCACTGCGCTTATCTAGTCAGGAAGTCAGAGAGCTAGAGTCAAATATTGTTTGGTCAGTAGTAGCAAAGCTCAGGTGAAGCATCCTCTGACTGGTATGAGCACAGCAACCAGCTCTGAATATAGACAATATTCCTTTAGCTTGTTGGTTAAAAAAATCCTATCCAACGGGTTTCCTGGAGGTTGTATCAACTTCATCATCCTCAATGACTAACTATGGCACTGGATAGGGACCAGGAGAGAGGGGCATGAATTACAGAATGGACAAATCCCTGACCCTTACACCAACAAAGTATCTTAGAACTGCTCTGATCCACACCATCAGCCACAACTTGTTTACATGAGTAGTTTAGTGACAGACTTCATCCTAAAAGCAAGAGAACACTGGATCAGGCAGAGGAATCCCTAGATTTTAGGCTCAGCTCAGTTTAAGGGACACTTGTCAGTGGCAGAGTTCTCCAAGACTGCTGTGGGTCAGGCAAAGTTCCAAGGTCTCTGGTTAGGATGGTGACTGTCTTAGTCTTCCCCATCCAGGTTGCAGATGGTCAGAGGAGCAGTGTTGTTGGCTCCAATGCTGTAGCAAGGACTAAAGTAGGGCAGGAGGCGCCCAGGGAAAGGGTAGTGGGGGAAAGTGAAAATGTGGGAGCCATTGTCAGTCACATTGTAGAAGGAGATATCATGGCCCTCGTAATCCAGGAAGATCCCTACCCGGCGTGGAGGTACTGACAAGGACAGGAGGGGGTATTCATCAGTGCCTGCTCGGTACTCATTTCCCTTCCTCAGCCTTATCACCCAGAATCCATAGTGGGGGGATAAATAGACTACCTCCTTGCGGTCTACGTTTTCCTTGCACACTCCTAGGCCCCATTCCGACCGGTTTCCCACTTCCACTTCCCAGTAGTGCTGGCCTGAGGAGATGCACTGGCTGCCCAGGACAATATTGTAGCGGTAAAATCTCTCAGGATTGTCAGGCAGTTTCTGCTTGGTGTCTCCATAGCACACGCTTTTTCTGTCCTTGGACACAATGAGGCGGGAGTAAGCAGTGTCTGGATCCAGGCACACATCAGCTAGGGGAAAAGATCCTGGTTGGTAAGACTGATACACAGCCAGGGGGCATGGGCTATGTCTCTCAGATAAATACAGCTGCAGATTTATCAATGATGAGTAGGGTGGGGCTATATGGGGCATCCTGAGGACACTAAACCATTTTCTCCAGGAGGGCCCCCTTCCACTGCCCATCACAATCTCTCCCAGAATCCATTACCTGCATATGTCTTCAGGATCTCTCTTAGTCCCAGTACACGGCACTCTGTCTTCAGCTCCAGGGAGACTGGTTCTGGCCGCTGTAGGCTCCAGGTCTTGCTCCTGATAGAGGAAGGGTAGGGTTTGGGGCCTGAAGTCCTGGTTCTGCCACTTGGGCCTTCCTTTTGTATAGGGAAGAGGGACTTGGCCAGCGACATGGTCAGTGAGGTACTCCTCCCCAGCAACACCAGGCAAAATGGTCTGAGCCTCAGACCATCTGTAGCACAGACATGAAGACATTTGCATGCACACACTGTGGGAAGGGTTACAGGTGCATTGGACATTGGGAGGAGGCATGACACAAAGCAGAAAGGCTGAGACTTAAAGCTTAGAGCATTAATGGAGACATTTACAGTCCTTCTCTCCACTTAGACAATCTAATTGAAACCACGTATTTTATAACTTTACCTGAAATACTTATTGATAATATCTGAAGGGAATTTGGCCAAGTATAAAGGAGAAAAAGGAAAGATGAGCAAAGTTTCTTTAGCTCCCACTATATAAGAGAGGGTTGCTATGAGACAGGGTTGACTTGATGGCAACAGGTTTCTCTTTTTTTTTTTTAATATATAAGAGAAAGAAGATTGTGCACCAGCGCCTGCTTTTCTAGAAGGACTGGGTCTACGCACCCTCCCTATTTCTGGCCCTGGCCAAGCTCTACTATACCTTATAGGGCTGCGTAGGGGCTCCAACGATGGGAACATACCTGTTTAAGACTTCCTGAATACCCTAGAAGGAGAAAAAAATGCATCACATGAGTATGTGCTGTTCCTCAGAGGGACCAGACACCAAGCTCTGGGAGGGGCTTACTTTAAGAGAAAGGGAAGCAAATACCAAGGCTACAGAAAAGGTGTGCAGAAGAGAAGCCTGTGGGAGGGCAGTTGAGCAGGCTATTTTGCCGGACTGGCAGCTTTCAGGTTTCATTTCAAGACTCTCAGGTATAGCAGAAGGGTTGCCTGAGCACCACACCACTTACTAGGACAGAATGGGCCAGGTCATCCACCCAACTAGACATAGGGGAGCAGCAGGTATTTGCTGGTGATGTAGGAGACCCACATCTGATGGAGCAGAGCACTGAAAGGCCCTACTGAGGGCTAGCTAATCACCTCTCCTGAAGTCCAAAGCTATTTTCAGCTCTCAGTCAGGGTTCCCAGGAAAACCTGCTACTTACCTGAAGCATCCACCGGACAGGCCTCTGAGACCTCTCTTCTAGCTCTGCAATCATCCTCCATAGCACCCCGCTCTGCTGGACTAGCTTATTACGATTCAACTCCAGTTTCTGCATAGTTTCTCCCTCCTCCTGCTCTAGGCTGGCCAGAGCTGCGGCCGCCTCCACCTCTAGCTGCTGACTTGGTGTCTGTTTTTTCTTCAGTAATCGCCGACATTTCTCAAACTCCCAAATGATACTCTGTTTTCGAGTTTCCACTTGTATCTGCAGAGCCAACATCGGGAAATCAGCACTGATATTGTTAGTGTCAGAGTCATGTGCATACACATATACTCTGGAATGTTTTGGTGACAACAATGTGCCAGGCACTGTAGAGACAAACATAAAGGACACTGTTTCCCTAGCCTTCTGTTCCCACAGCAACAATGCAAGCTTCTGAGTCCCTATTACTACTTTTTTTTTTAACCTCAGTAGGATCCAGCCAAGATATTATTTTGGTACTGTATGCTGTAGATTATTTTCCATTTTCAGACTAATCAACAGATGTATTACATTTAATAAGGCAGTTGTAACTTTTTACCATTAGGTGGTTTTGCTTCTTGATGGTTTTATATCAATTCAGTGCTATTTTAGATCAGTTCAGCATTCCTTTCTATTAAGAAACAGTTCTGATGGTTTGGTAGTTATGGGCCTCAAACTTACCTCAGAGGTGATTTTCCAATACTGTTTTAATAACTGAACTCTTACCACATATGGACTAGCTTGAAGAAGTGGAACAGAAACTATGCTTTACTAAGCATTATACAAGACACACTATGAGCTAACATATGTGGAGCATGTATTTTTCCTTCCTCACATATGAGGACATAAAACCAGAGGCTATCCCTCAACTATCACCAAGAAACTGGAATTAAGAGGTTATGTGGACTAAAGCCACACATGTGGGAAAGGGGGTATTAGAACCCTGGGCTCTCAAATTTGAAACCCCACGTTCTGTCTCACAGAGATGAGGAAGCCGCCATGAGTTAGCTCCAGGACAACAAAGGGATGACACAAACTCCTTTCCCCAGAGGGCAACCTGCCTTCCAGTTGGCAGTTCGTTTCCTCTCGCCAACTTCCAGCTTCCAAGCCTCTTCTTGCTCTTTCCTTAGATGTTCCAGAGTCTCATGGAGTTTCCACTGCAAGAGATAAAAACCTCATAAGGTTACCTTCTGAGCATTGGTAGGTGAGAGGAAAACCAGTGTTTCTCAGGCAATGGGGCAGAATGAATGCTGGGAGAAAAGGAATACCACAGAGGGAGGAGCCCTGCTCAGATGACATGCAAGGGAGCTCTAGGAGTTGGGAATAACTTCCCATAGTCTCTAAGTTTTTGAAAAGTAGAAGAAAAGGGCCATTTCCAACCTTGCCAGAAAAATACCTTGGACTTTTCTATCCATGCTTAAAATCCTTATCTGCCTTGTTATCCCAAGGTCTCCTAGAACCTTGTTATTCAAAGCGTGGTCCAAGTGGGTCAGGCAGCATCAACATCTCCTGGGAGCTTATTAGAACTGAAGAATCTCAGGCCTCACCCCACACCATTGAATCAGAATCTAAATTTTAGCAAGTTCCCAAGTGGTTCATGTGCAAATTAAAGGTCAAGAAGCAGTTTCCCAGAATACTAATGCAAGAGTTTACTACTGGAAAGCATAAAGTACTCTGATAATATTACCCATTGTATTACTTACCAAGTGCCAGGCATAGTTTTTAGTACCTAGCAAGCATTTAAAACTCAGATTCCTATAAGACTGATATCACCCTCATTTTATAGATAAGAAAACTGAGGTTTAGAGAATGACCTACCCAAAGTCATTCAGTTAGTAAATGGTTGGGCTGGGATTTCAACCCAGCTCTTAACCGATATGCTACAGTGAAACCTGTGAGAGCCAGAACTTGACAGGACTGCCTTGTTTTTCTGGGTCTTGCAAGTCTTCCATGTTTGACAGGGGGCAGTCTTACCACTTTTCTATCACTCTCTATTAGTGGAAAAATATTTTAGTTTTTCTTCTTTGACAAGTTTCTGCTTTATACAGGTTCTGGCTTTCAAAGGTTTTACTGTGGATCTCCTTATCTCAATACTCTCAAAACAAAATAAGTATATACTCTTTATTAATGGATTTTACTTTTTTTAAAGTATTTTTAGGTTTGCAGAAAAACTGCACAGAAAGTATGGAGTTACCTATACCCCTCTTCCCTTCCCCTATCCCACTGTTTCCTCTTTATTAACATTATTGCATTAGTGTGGTAATTTGTTACAACTGATGACCAATATTGATACATTACTACTAACTAAAGTCCATAGTTCACATTAAGCTTCACTTTTTGTGTTGTACAGTTCTGTAGGTTCTGACAAATGCATGTCATGTATCCACCATTATAATATATATCATAGTTTCACCACCCTAAAAATGTCCTGTGCTCCACCTTTTCATCCTTCCATTCCCTTCACCTGGCAACCATTGACCTTTTTACTGTGTCTCTAGTTTTGCCTTTTCCAGAATGTCATATACAGTAAAACTTATGAAAGCCGGAATCTGTGTAAGGCGGAAACCTGTCAGAGAAGGAAAACTCAAATATTTTCCACTAACAGTAAGCAATAAAAAAGTGGCAAGATTGCACCCTGTCAAAGGTGGAAAACTTGCAAGGCCCAGAAAAAACAAGGCGGTCCCGTTGAATTCTGGCTCTCACAGGTTTCACTATAGTTGGAATCACACAGTATGTCTAGCTTCTTCAGACTGGCTTCTTCATTTAGCAATATGCGTTTAGGTTCCTCCTCGTCTTTTCATGGCTTGATAGCTCATTCTTTTTATTGCTAAGTGACAGTCCTTTACGTGGAGCCCTGGTGGCGGAGTGGTTAAGAGCTCGGCTGCTAACCCAAAGGTCAGCAGTTTGAATCCACCAGCCACTCCTTGGAAACCCTATGGGGCAATTCTACTCTGCCTTATAGGGTCGCTATGAATTGAAATCGACCTGACAGCAATGAGTTTGGTTTTTTAGTTTATTCCCTTATATGGATGTACCACAGTTTATCCATTTACCTACTGAAGGACATCTTTGTTACTTCCAATTTTTGGCAATTATGAATAAAGCTGCTATAAACATTCATATGCAGGTTCTTGTGTGGACCTAAGTTTTCAACTTAGGTAAATACCTAGGAGTGCAATTGCTGGATCTTACCTAGGAGTGCAATTGCTGGATCTTACGGTAAGACTACATTTAACTTTGTAAGTAACTGCCAAATGCCTTACAAAGTACCCATACCATTTTGCATTCCCATCGGCAATGAATGAGAGTTCCTGTTGTTCCACATCCTCGCCAGCATTTAATTTTGTCAGTGTTTTGGATTTTAGACATTCTAATAGGTGTGTGGTGGTATCTCGTTGTTTTAATTTGCACTTCTATAAAGACATATGATGTTGAGTATCTTTTTGTATGTTTATTTACTATCTGTATGTCCTCCTTGGTGAGGTGTCTGTTCAGATCTTTTGCTCAGTTTTCACTGGGTTGTTTACTTATTGCTGAGTTTTAAGATTTCTTTGTATATTTTGGATATGAGACCTTTATCAGATATGTTTTGCAAATGTTCTCTCCCAGTATGTGGCTTATCTTTTCTCTTAACAGTGTCTTTTGCAGAGAATTAGTCTTTAATTTAGCTAAAAGGTGACCTCAGGGGATAGTTTCAGTTCAAGGTTTAAAGAGTATCTTGGGGTGATAGTCTCAGGGAGTCCTCTAGTGTCAACTGGTCCAGTAAGTCTGTAGTTTTTTAAGAATTTAGTTCTGTTCCACATTTTTCTCCCATTCTGTCAGTATCCATCTATCATGCCCCTGATCAGAACAGCTGGTAGTGGTAGCCGGGCTTTATCTAGTTCTTCTGGTCTCAGGGTAGATGAGGCTGTGGTTCATGTAGACTATTAGTCCTGTAGACTAGTTTCTTCTCTGAGTTTTTGGTTTCCTTCTTTCTCTTTCGCTCCAGATGAGTAGAAATCAACACAATAGTTGTATCTTAGTTGGCCACTTGCAAGCTTTTTAGATCCCAGACAGTACTCACCAAACTAGGATGCAGAACATAAACTTTATGAACTGTATTATGCCAATTGATTGAATTTTCCTATGAGACTATGGTTCTAAGACTTCAAATACAGAAAACCAATCCCATGAGGGGTTTGGTTCATGTCTAAGAAGTATCCATAACTGTGCCGCATATGTGCTTTATTATATATACATGAATATATATGTATGCACACATATATACACAGATATACCTATACACATATATGCATGCACACATACATATGAAACCACACATACAATTTTTGGTTGTTACTGCTTTTGTTTCAAAATTATATGTTATAGCATTTACCAAAAATGTCCTTTTTCTTGTGTACTTCTTAGTGACATCATTTACCTTGGTCCAGCTGTGCACATTTCACCAACATTCAGTGTTACCTTTCCCATCACCAAAAATAACAAGTGTCTACTATCTAGAAAGTGATTCATCCTCTCCCCCGCCCCATCCCTGGTAACCCCACCCCTGGTAACAACCATTGTCATGGATTGAATTATGTCCCCCCAGAAATATGTGTATCAGTTTGGCTGGGCCATGATTCCTGGTATTGTGTGATTTTCTTGTATGCTGTAAATCCTGCCTCTATAATGTTAATGAGGGAGGATGGGTGGCAGTTGTGTTAGTGAGGCAGGACTCAGTCTACAAGACTGGATTGTGTCTTGAGGCAATCTCTTGAGAGACGAGAGAGAAGTGAGCAGAGAGACAGGGGGACCTCATACCACCAAGAAAGCAGTGCCAGGAGCAGAGTGTGCCCTTTGGACCTGGGGTACTTGCGTGGAGAAGCTCCTAGTCTGGGGGAACATTGACAAGAGAAAGCTGACAGAGAAAAAGCCTTCCCCTGGAGCTGACGCCCTAAATTTGGACCTATAGCCTACTTTACTGTGAAGAAATAAATTTCTCTTTGTTAAAGCCAGCCACTTGGTGGTATTTCTGTTATAGCAGCACTAGATAACTAAGACAACCACCTATTCTTGTCTTTTTATACAAGTGGGATCATACAGAATTCATCCTTTTATGATTGACTTATTTTACTCAGCATGTGTTCCAGATTCATCCATGCTTTGTTTTGAGGACTCCATCATTATTCTTTACGGCTGCATAGTATTCAATTGTATGTATGTACCACATTTTGTTTATTCATTCATCTCCTGATGGGCACTTAGGTTGCTTCTATCTTTTTGCTACTGTGAATAGTGCTGCAACGAACATAAGTGTGCATATGTCTGTGTTTCTTCTATTAGATCTCTAGGGTATATACCTAGGAGTGGGATTACTGGATCATAAGGTAGTTCCATTTCTAGTTTTTTGAGGAAGTGCCATACTGTTTTCCATAACTCGTTGCCGTCAAGTCGATTTTGGCTCATAGTGACCCAAGAGGACAGAGCAGAACTGCCCAGTAGGGTTTCCAAAGCTGTAATCTTTATGAAAGCAGACTGTCACATCTTTCTCCTGCAGAGTGGCTGGTGGGTTCGAACTGCCAACTTTTACATTAGCAGCCAAGTGCTTAACAACTGCGTCACCAGGGCTCCTTCCATTTTCCATAGGGGTTGTATAATTTTATAATCCCACCAGCAGTGGATAAGGATTCCAATATCCCCACATCCTTGCCAGAATTTGTTTTCTATTCTTTTTAAATCAGTGTGCCATTTTAGCTGGGGTGAGATGGTATCTCATTTTAGTTTTGATTTGCATCTCTCTAACAGCTAATGACTGTGAACATCTTTTCATGTGTTTGTTGCCACTTGAATGTCCTTTTTGGTGAAGTGTCTGTTCATGTCCTTTGCTCACTTTTTAATTTGGCTGTCTTTCTGTTGTTGAGTTGTTAAAGTTTTCTATATACTTTAGAGATTAGAGCCTTATCTGATATGTTGTTCCTGAAGATTTTTTCCCAATCTGTAGGTTGTCTTTTTACTTTTTTGATAAAGTTTATTGATGAGCTTAAGCATTTAATAGTCTTTAATTTTAATGAAGTCCAATTTATCAATTTTTTTAAAATGGATCTTGCATTTGGTATTGCATTTAAAAAGTTACCACTGAACTCAGGGTCACCTAGATTTTCTTCTATGTTATCTTATAGGAGTTTTATAGTTTTGTGCTTTATTTTCAGATCCATGATCCATTTTGAGGTAATTTTTATAAAAGATGTAAGCAGTCTAGATTCATATTTTTGTATATGGATATCTAGCTGCTCTGGCACCATTTGTTGAAAAGACTTTCCTTTTTTCATTGAATTGCCTTTGCTTCTTTGTCAAAGATCAGCTGACTATATTTGTGTCGGTCTATTTCTGAGCTCTCTATTCTGTTCCACTGATGTATTTTCCTATTCCTTCACCAATACCATACTGTCTTGGTCACTGTAGCCTTACAGTAAGTCTTGAAGTCAGGTTGTAATAGTGCCCTCTTTGTGTTCAGTAAAGTTAGAATCAGCTTGTCAATATCCACAAAATAACCTGTTGGGACTTTGATTGGGATTGCACTGAATCTATAGATCAAGTTGGGGAGAACTGACATTTTAACAATATTGAGTCCTTCTATCCACGAACATGGAGCATCTCTCCATTTATTTGCATCTTCTTTGATTTCTTTCATCAGCATTTTTGTCAATTTTGTTTTTTTAATGCTAATATAAATGGCATGGTATTTTTAATTTCAAAAGCCAATTGTTCATTGCTGGTATATGGGAAAGTTTTGTATAGAATATACAAAATGATTTTTGTCTATTAACCTTGTATCCTGTAATCTTATACTATTAGTTCCAAGAGGTTTTTTTTTTCTGTTGTTGATTCTTTGAGATTTTCTACATGGACAATCATATCAACTGCAAACAAAGAGTTTTATTTCTTCCTTCGCAATCTGAATACCTTTTGTTTCCTTTTGTCTTATTGCATTAGCGAGAACTTCCAGTATGATATTGAATAGGAGTGGTCAAAGGGGACATCCTTGTCTTGTTCCTAATCTTAGGGAGAATGTAACTAGTTTCTCCCCATTAAATATGATGATAGCTGTAGGTTTTTTTGTAGATATTCTTTATCAAGCTGAGGGAGTTCCCCTCTATTCCTAATACTGAAAGTTTTGTTTTTTTTTTTAATCATGAATGAGTGTTTAAAACCAAAACCAAACACACTGCTGTGACCCTATAGGACAGAGAACTGCCCTATAGGATTCCCAACGTTGTAATCTTTATGGAAGTAGACTGCCACATCTTTCTTCTATGAAGTGGCTGGTGGGTTCGAATCAATGACCTTTCGGTTAGCAGCCAAGAGCCTAACCACTGTGCCGCCAGGGCTTGAATGGCTGTTTGATTTTGTCAGATGCTTTTTCTGTATCTATTGATACGATCCAAATGATTTTTCTTCTTTAGTCTGCTGTTGTGATGGATTACATTAAACTGATTTGCAAATGTTGAACCATACTTGTATTCCTGAAAAAAATCCTTACTTGGTCATGGTATATAATTTTTTTTTACACATTGTTAGGGTTGATTTGCTAATATTTTGTTGAGGATTCTTGCATGTATGTTCATGAGAGATATTGGTCTGTAATTTTCCTTTCTTTTAATGTCTTTATCTGGTTTTGGTATTAAGGTAATGCTGGTATCATAGCATGAGTTAGTAAGTGTTCCCTCTGCTTATATTTTTTGGAAGACATTATAGAGAACTTGTATTATTTTCTTCCTTAAATGTTTGGTAGAATTCACAGCGAAATCATCTGAGTCTGGTGCTTCCTGTCTTGAAAGGTTATTAAGTGTTGATTCAATTTCTCAAATACATATAGGCCTATTCACTTTACCTGTTTCTCATTATGTGAGTTCTGGTAGACTGTGTCTTTCAAGGTATTGGTCCATTTCATCCAAGTTATCAAATTGTGGACATACAGTTGTTCACAGTATTCTTTTATTATCTTTTTAATGTCATTGGGATCAGTTGTGTAGGCCTCTCTTTCATTGCTGATATTAGTCATTTGTGTCTTCTCTATTTTTTGTTTTCTTGGTTATCCTGTCTAAAGGTTTATCAATTTTATTGATCTTTTCAAAGAACCAGCTTTTAGTTTCACTGGTTTTCTCTACTAACTTCCTGTTTTTGATTTCTTTGATTTCTACTATAATTTTCATGCTTTTCTTCCGTCTGCTTCCTTTGGCTTCAATTTACTCTTCTTTTTCTAGTTTACCAAAATGGAATCTTACATTACTGATTTTAGACATTTCTTCTTTTCTAATATATGTATTCAGTACTATAAATTTCCCTCTAAGCACTGCTTTTGCTGCATCCCACAGCTTTTGTTAAGTTGTATTTTCCTTTTCATTTAGTTCAAAATATTTTTAAATTTCTCTTGAGATTTCTTTGATCCACGTATTTAGAAGTGTGTTAAGTAAGTACTTTTAATCTCTTAGAAATTCTCTTATAGGAAAGAATAATTCAGGTGATTTGCCTTATACTTCTGCCTTCTAATCTCAATTCCAGGAAGGGACTAACACTAGTACTAGATTACTGGATCACAGAATCATTTGGGTGATGGTTCTGATAAAGACATGCCAGTGTAGATGTCTGACCAAAGAGCAAGAAGAGGTCTGGAAGATGATGAGGGTAGCTATAAAAATGGCCTTGGTACCTCAGGGAAAGATGTTCATTAGGTGATTCATGGCTTACAAGGAGCAGAAGGTATTTAGAAGTGAACAAATCACTTGCCAAAAAAAAAAAAAAAAAAAACAACAAAAAGGGCTTGAGAGAGATGAAGGAATGCTAGCTGAGAGTGAGAAGACCTGAGTTCTAGCCTTAGATCTTCTAACCAAAAACCAAACACCCAAATCCATTGCTGAGTAGATTCTGACTCACAGTGACCTATAGGACAGATTAGAACCGTTCCATAGGGTTTCCAACACTGTAATCTTTACAGAAGCAGACTGCCACATCTTTCTCCCGTAGAGCGGCTGGTGGGTTTCAAACCACCAACCTTTCAGTTAGAAGCTGAATGGCTTACCCACTGCACCACCAGGGCTCCTTTCTTCTAACCAGCTTACCCTAATGTCAGGAGGAACCTTAGAACATTAAACTCACTCAATCCTATGTGACTCACCTAAAGTCCTTTCCAGTTCTAAATTACTATAATTTCAAGTTTCTGAGCCTCAGTTTATAAAATGAGCATATTAAAGTGACTCACCCAATGTCAAATGACTATTTTATAGCACTGCTAGGCAGTTTGTAGGTTCCAAAAGATGCAGCTTTGGCAACCTGCAAAACAGGCTCATAGTCAAAATCATCCAAGGCATCCAGAACCCCAGCTGAAACCAAACTGGTGTCTTTCAAATTCCCAGTACTGAAATCATCTTTGTCAGGCAATGACCACGATGGATTCAGGGATGGGGTGTGGAGGAGGGAGTCAAAGGAGGTCATGGATGCAAGTAAAAGCATAGCTCAGTATGTCAGATCTCAGGGATATGTGGGTGTGAGAAGTTAAAGGATTTTAGTCTCTGTGGTCCCTGGTCAAATCTTTGATCTGGAGACTGCCAAGTGGGGGCAGGGGAAAGACTGGGTCATGCAGCCCAGCCTCCATCTCTCACCTTATACTCCCAGGCGACATCCTCCATGGGCACAACACTGTGGGTCTCATGCTCTGGGGACTGGCTGCAGGCCTCACACATCATTAGGCCATCTTCTTTGCAGAACAACTTAAGCCATTCCCTGTGGAGCTCACATATATCACCCTTCAGTCCCATTCCTGGGTGAAGCCCTAGCAAACGGACTTTTTCCACAACATTGGCCAGCTGCCAATTAGGCCGCAGGTTCCTAGGCTGGACAGGAGCCCGGCACAGTGGACAGGTGTAACTCCAGTTCTGGGATTCTCCTGGGACCTCCCAGAGTCCAGAGAGACAGCTGTGGCAGAAACTGTGACCACAGTCGATGTTCACAGGCTCCTTCAGGAAGGTCATGCAGATGGGACAAGCCACTTCTTCCACAATGGCTTCCACCAAAGCTGCAGGATCCATGGTTCCTTCTTACAACCTCCTCAGAACAAGTAAAACCAGGGAGAGGTAGTGAAGGCTTGGGAAGAGGAAAAGAAAAACAAATAAGAGAAAAAGGTAACACAAGAACAGACAGACCAGTAAAAAGGACAGTGACTAAATAAACAACTTCCTTTGAATCCTGTATTAACCTTATTTAATAAGCACTGGCCTTCTCAACTGAAGTTTTGACTGGGCAACATGACTCATACCACAGAAAGGACATCTGGGGATATCTAAGCGAGTGGAAGTCAGGTGTTTTCAGTTTTCATTCATTTGGTCATCTCTGACTCTCCTAAGGGTTTGCTCCACCAGTTCATTCCACTCCAGCTCAACATGCTCTCCAACTCAGAATTGTGTCTCTTAAACTTGGGTAAGGTCACATAAAGTGTGGTGTTTCAGTGTCCTAAATAAGGCCAGAAATGTCTCCAGTCCCATTCTCTGGTATGTTAATATGCTCATTTATATAATTGAAGGTGCAGAAAAGGTAATATACAAGAAGCCCTATATGTGCAACTATAAGCACGATTTGTTTTCTTGTGTTGCACACTGAAGTTTAAAATATAAGGGAAACAGCAGTACTTTCCCCACACCCTTTGAACTCCTGCCCACTTATCCAACACTAATACAGTTATTATTTACATGATTCATCAAGATACCACGACACTCTCCTCAGCCTTCAGTGCTTGTTAGAAACAGAGATGTCAGTGCTTGTTAGAAACAGAGATGAAACAACATCCTTTACAAGAAAACCAAACCAAAACAAAAAATAAAGCACATCTAATGATTATCAAACCCATACTGATGAAGTCACTACTCTAGCAAGAAACCTGAGATTTTTGCCAAAGCTATACATACAGGTATGGAACTTGAGTGGTCAATGGCAGGCTCTTTGCTCACCTATCAGTATTTATTTGTTCACGTTGCAAGTCTGTCTTACCAGCTAGAGTCTGAATGGGAAGAGCCACGTTGGCTTAAGCACTGCTATATCCTTAGCACCTAGAACAGTGCCTGTCATGTAGTTAGTGCTGAATAAATATTTGTTGAATGAATAAACCAGCTTGACACATGAAATAGGTCCTAAACCACAAAATGCTTTTATAATTTCTGTTAGGTAATTGTGAGCAGTATCATACACTAATATCAATAGCTATCATTCCTTGAGCACTTACACTACGTGTATATGGATTAACTCAATTTATTTCACAACCCTAGGTAGAAACCATTATTCTTATTTTACAGATGCTTGGTCTTGGGCTCCACCATTTTATCTGGGGAAAATTACTTAACATCTCTAAGCTTCAAGGTATAATAAAAATTCACGAGGAGAGAGAAATCACTGTAGTTTAGGCTAGTCTAGCAGGGTTTCTTGAAGAAGATGGGGCAGTAATTTGATCTTACAGAACTCTCTGTTACAGGCCATCTGCAGGTCATACCTTCTCAACTGGCCTGTCTCTTGTTTCTCCTCTTCTTATTATCACTACCAAACTGTGGGATTGAGTACCCTAGGCCTGCTGAATCACTAACCTACTCAAGAGCCTAACCTGGCTCCCCAGCACCCAACCCAAATTTCGCACATTCGGTATCACAGAGGTCCTACAAAAATCATTCTCCCTTCAAACTCAAAATAGCACCTATGCTCAGCCAAGCAAAGAGAGAAGCTTCCACACTTCCCTGTATACTCCATGTTCATTTATCCCACCCCACCTGGGTTCCTGCTTTTCTCCCAGCTGGAAATGATCTGCCCTGCTGTCTTTCTTATCCATGGTATGATGTTTTTGATTTTTTCTCCCAAGTCAAATTCTGCCTGCCTTGAGTGGGGTTCCTGCCTATCCTGATGCTGGAAGACTTACCTTCTCTGGACTTCTGCATCCTGCCCCAGGGTTGCTCTACAGCTCCCTGCCCCACAGACTGTGACTGTGGATGCCGTGTTGGGTGCTTTACAAAGAGCTTTCAGTTCACTAAATCCAGAGAGCCCTGGATTTAAGAGATGGAGGCTGGGTGCTTTTTCTGGGTTTCTGTTGCCTCTTCTCTGAAGCAAAGGTGACAGATTAAGCGCAAGTGAGTTCCCCTTCTGTGGCAGGCAGAATAATGCCTGCCCCCCAACTCTTCCCAAACATGTCTGTGTTCTAACTCCTTGAGCCTGAGAATGTATTATGTTACGCAGCAAAAGAGAATTAAGGCTGCGGATGGAATTAAGGTTGCTAATCAGCTGACCTTAAGATGGAGAGGCTACCTTAGATCAGCCAGGTGAGCTGATACAATCACACAGGTCTTTAAAGGAAGGAGGCAGAAGAATTCAGTCAGAGAAAGATATGATGAAAGATGCAGGGTCAGAGTAATGTGATGTGAGGAGCACTTGATTTGCCATTGCTGGCTTAAAGATGGAGAAAGGGGTCACAAGTCAAGGAATGCAGGTGGCCCCTGGAAGCAGGAGAAGGCATAAAAACAGATTCTTCCCTGAAGCCTTCATAGAATGCACCTCTGGATTTTGGTCCAGTGAAACCTGTGTTGGACTTTTAACACACAGAACAGTATGGTAATAAATCTGTGTTGTTTTAAAACACTAAATTTGTGGCAATTTGTTACAGTAACAATAGGAAACTAAAAATGATAGTAAAGCGACTAGGAGGGAGATTATCAGTGGATACATGATTTATCAACCTTCTGTTGAAAATAAACTTGAGCAACAAAAGAACAGTCTGGAAATGCAGAAAAGGACTATAGCACAGGACACAGCGGATCTGCTGGTATAATCTGAGAGGCTCGTGCTCAGTAGCATATACAATAGAACAGCAGAAGAAAACTTCCAAGACCTAAAGAGAGATAAGCAAATCTGTGACAGCAGGGTTCAGCACAAAGAAAGATCCACACTTACACACATCACCACCTCAAAACAATAAGGATAGAGAGAAGGTCCTGAATACCTCTAGAGAAAAAAGGGGAGAGAGAAACATACACACACAAATCAGTCATCTAAAAAAGAACAATAGTCTGACTGGCATCTTCCTTTTCATCAGCAATACCAAGTACCAGAAATAGAAAGTCAATGTAATAACCCCTTTAAAGTTCTGACTGAAAGTGACTTTCAACCTACTATTATTTATCCAACCAAACTAACAATACCAAGCCAAAAACTAAACTTGTTGCTGTTGAGACGGTTCAGACTCATAGCGACCCTATGGGACAGAGTAGAATTGCCCCACAGGGTTTCTAAGAAGCAGCTGGTAGATTTGAACTGCTGACCTTTTGGTTAGCAACCGTACCTCTTAACCACTGCGACAGCAGGGCTAACAATAAGAAGGTCAAAATGAAGACATTTCCAGATATGCAAGTACTTAAAAGTTTACCTTCAATATACTCCTTCAAAGGAAGCTACTTGAAGATGTACTTACTCCAGCAATAGAAGGATAAAAACCAAGAAAGAAAGGCATAACAAACACAGCAGAACTAAATCCAGGAGGTCAGTGCGGAAGAACCCTCAGGGTGAAAGTTAAGAGGACAGACTTAAAACAAATGCTTCAAATTGGAACAAGAAGTCAGTGGACTCTCAGGATGTCTTCAAGAACAGGCTGGATTGGATTTCAAATAAAAGAGAAATGGTAAAGAAACTGGAAGACATTAGTGGTAAAGTGAAGAAAGCATGTTTCTAGTCTCAATAAGAAAAAAAAAAAAAGAATGACAATTAGAAAAACATGGTGGAAAAAAAAAATCCAGGTCCCACTGTAAACCAAACTAAAGCACGAATGTAACAAGGGTTACATGATGGTGGACATATATAGAAGGAAATAAAATTCTAGCAAATTATTTGCTCTGCAGTGAACAATATTTTCGTGGTCCTAAAGTAACCACTAAGGAGCCCTGATGGCACAGTGGTTAAGTGCTCAGTTGCTAACTGAAAAGACTGGTGGCTGGAACTCACCAGCTGCTCCGCGGGAGAAAGATGTGGCAGTCTGCTTCCGTAAAGATTACAGCCTTGGGAACCCTAGGGGCAGCTCTATTCTGTCCTGTAGGGTAGCTATGAGTTGGAATCGACTCAACGACAATGTGTTTGGTTTTTTGGTAAGGTATCCACTGCTTACTGGTTTTAGAATCAATCTATAGTCAAAAAAAGAGAAGAGTTTGCTTTTACATTGCCAGGGCTGGTGAATGTTCCAGAATTTCCCCTCTCCCACTCTCCCAGACAACTATTTTGCTATTCTTCTCTCTTCTCCAACCAATACCCTTCCCTCTATCAGCAAGGGCAAATGATGACCTTGCTACCTATTTCACAGAAACAATCAGAAGAGAATGGCCATTTTGTCTTCTCTCAGATAGCATGGATGAACTTTATGTCATCTTTTTTTAGACCAGCCCCTCCACTTGTTCACTAGATCCTTTACTCTCTCACCTATTCAAGACCAGTTGTGTCTCATCCTTCCTGCTTTTCAAATCTCCCCCTCTACTAAATGATCTCCATCAGCTTTCAAAAACGCTGAAATAATTCCCAACTTAAATAAAATCCTCTCTTGACCCCACAATCCTCTTCAGCTAGGATCCATTTCTCTGCTTCCCTTTACCATAAACCTTTTGAAAGAGCTGTCTGTATTTACTATCTTCACTTTCTCTTTTCATTCTCTCTTGAATTCATTCCAAGACTTTGCCCCATCATTATTCCATTACACTCTTGTCAAGTTCACCAGTGAACATTGCTAAATCCAATAGTCAATTCTCAACCCTTACCTTACTTGCCCTATCAGCATCATTTGATGCATCATTCTTGGCTTCTGAGAAACTAGTCTACTGGTTCTCCTACTACCCTCTGGCTGTTCCTTCTCAATTTCCTTGGCTGGTTCCATCCTCTCCCTTTGGACCTTTATCGATCCTCCTTCTATGGATTATCTCATCCAGTCTTACAGCTCTAAATATCATCTACATGTTGATGACTTCCATATTTATGTTTCTAGCCTGGACCTCTCCTCTGAACTTCAGACTCATATATCTCCACACATACTTGACATCTGCACTTGTAGGTCTAGTTGATACCTCAAACTTAACATGTCCAGAGCAACTTCTGAGCTCCCTTTTTCTTCCTCCCCTCAGTCTTCCCATGACCTGACCATCTTATAAAAATAACCTCTCCATGACCTTGCTCTTTTCTTCTTCATAGCACTTAACATCATTTGTCATGTATTTGTTTATTGTCTTACTTCCCATACTAGAAGTTTCATGAAGATAGGGATATTATCCATTTTGTTCACTACTTTATCTCCAACACCTAGAACAGTGCTTCAAATATTTGCTGACTACATGAGAATTAAACTTCAGTGCTAACATCCAGCTGACATTAGGTTGGAATTGGAAGAAGTGTCAACATCCTCATCTAATAGTGGAGGCACCAAGAACTACTGCCTAAAGTTGTCAGCACAAGAAATAAAGGCTGCTATTTGTTACTTATAGCTACAAAAGGAGATCAACAGAAGAACTAAAGTAACAATCAAAAACTGATGGTAGCAATAGGAAAGTGAGGTAAAGAAATATTAAAACGATAAATCAAGCAATGCAGTGGCAGCATGTTATTTAGATTTGTTATTGTAAGCTACTCTGGAGCTGGCTCCGTGTGTTACAGAGAACTGCTCCACAAGGTTTTCTTTGTTGTAATCTGTACTGAAACAGTTCACCAGGTCTTTCTTCCTCAGAGCCACTGGGTGGGTTCAAATGGTCAACCTTTGGGTTAGCAGCAGATGGCAAACTGCTTGTACCACCCAGGCTCCTTTATTTAGATTTAGGCTCATTAAAATATACATATATATATATAAACATGTAAAAATGATGGTCTCTACAAGGAGGATTTGGGGACAAGTAGCTATTGCTCTTCAATATAAGCCCTGCTTTTTTATTAATTATGCATAAATTACTGTAACCAAATTTAGAGAATTAAACGTTTAAGTGCCTCAGTTAAATTACATTATGCCTGAATGCAGTCTTCCACTGTGCCTTTGGCAGGGTGAGGAGCTAGTCTAGGAAAGACCTTAGAGTGGTGGGGCGGGGCAAAGACCCCAGAGGGACCAGAGACCAGAGTGTGAGTGAGTGTGTGTGCGTGTCTGTGTGTGTATGTGTCTGGGGTGAGTTTGGAGGGGTAACTTTCAAGTTAAGGGAGCCGAGGGGGATGGTAACCTCCCGCCACAGGACGCTGGGCAGGCCCTTGCAGCGGGCGGGTTGGGGTCGTGAAGGTGAACTTGCAGGGCCTCTGACTTCAGAAGTACGTCTGTCTACCCACCTCCCTCTTCAGCCTGGACTAACGATCGGCGGCGGAAACCGAAGGTGGAGACACCTGGTTCCCACGGCCGAATTTCTGCAGCGTCAGGAGCGACAGGTCTCGCAAGCGCAGCACTTACCTGCCGGACTCCTACAGCCCGGCGACGAAGGCCCGGACGATTGCCTGCTCCTCGGCCTCATCCCCAGGGCTCCGAGGCCCCGCCCACAGGACCGGAGCCAATGAGCGGCAGGCAGGGCACCGGCGCCCTATCTGCCCGGTAGCGGCGTCTTTGTGGGAGCACCCAATCAGAGACAGCGATCAGGCCAACCCTAGCCAATCGGACATGGGGACGGGGGCTCGAAGTGGCAGTGTGTTTTCTCTGCTTCGTTAGTTTTTCCAGTCTCTTTTCCGCAATATGAGCCCCTTAACTGTAAAGGGGCCGAGAAGTTAGAGTTGCGCGGCCTTCCTGGAGGATGACAGGTGGAAGGGCTGAGATTTCCGAATGAGGGTGTCGAGACCCTGCGTTAGGAGACACTGGCAGGCTCTTTACCCGACGAACCCTTTGCTTCTCATGCTTCCTCTCTGGCTGAAGAGTGTCTCTTAGAAGCTAATCTTGTTCCTTCCAGGCAGTAGCACTTGAGCTAAAGCTGTTCATTTGCCCATTTTCCGTGTGAAACTCAGCAGTCTGTGAGGTCAGCCAGATCTGGTTCTGTGTGACCCAACTTCCTCTTTTCTAGATCGTTTTCTAGAAGACAAGGCTGAACCTCCCAGGGGCCAAAATAGGGGAAGTTAGTGCGTCCTTTCCCTGTCCACTCCGTGCTAGCCCCAGATAAAAGTAAAGAAATTCCACTTCAGAGCAGCAAATCCCCAGGTCTTTGTTATCAGTCTCCCTTAGGCAGAGGAAGGGAGTTAGGGGTGGAGGGGGGAGGTGAGTCCAGAAGCTCAGACCTACGATTCTGTCTAGGGGTAGAGGGCCTTTCTAGATGTGCCCCCGTGTTCCTGTGAGGTCAGAGAGTAGGAGGTCACCTCGAGTGTTTGTTAGGGTTTAAGTGTCTGGAAAGACTGAGAGACAGGGAGCAGAGAAGGGGGAGCAAACTCCAGAAACAGAGGAAAGGAGCGGTAGTAAGAAGACCCTGAAGAATGTGGTAAGACAGCTTCTATGTGAGAGGCCATGGATCAGGATATAAAAGTTCATATATATATGTGTGTGTGTGTGTGTGTGTGTGTGTGCGTGTGCGTGCATATGCGTATGTGTACAGCCGCAACCATTTTTGAATTATCTTCAGCAAAATTTTACTTGCATGTGATATTAATGATACTGTTCGATAATTTCTGAATTCTGTTGGATCACCTTTCTTTGGAATGGGCACAGGCATAGATCTCTTCCAGTCAGTTGGTCAGGTACATTTCGTGGCATAGTAAGTGCTTCCAGCGATGCATCTGTCTGTTTTTTGAAACATCTGAGTTGGTATTCCGTCCATTCCTGTAGCCTTGCTTTTCACTAGTGCCTTTGGTGCAGCTTGGTCTTCTTTCAGTACCATCGGTTCTTGATCATATACTACCTCCTGAAATGGTTGAACGTTGACCAATTCTTTTTGGTACAGTGACTGTGTATTCCTTTCATCTTCTTTTTATGCTTCCTGCATGGTTCAGTATTTTGCCATATATATATATAGTTGTTGTTGTGTGCCGTTGAGTCTATTCTGACTCATAAGCGACCCTATAGGAAGAGTAGGACTGACGCATAGGTTTTCCTTTACTGGAGCAGATCGCCAGGTCTTTTCTACCTCGGAGCTGCTGGTGGGTTTAAACTGCTGACCTTTTGGTTAGCAGCCAAGTTCTTAACCATTGTGCCATGAGGTCTCCTTATATACATATAAACTGTTATATGTATATCTCACATGTTGTTATTGTTAGGTGCTGTTTAGTCAATTTTGACTCGTAGTGACCCCATGTGACAAAGTAGAACTGCCCCTAGGGTTTTTTAGGCTGCAATATTTAAGGGGGCAGATGGACAGGTCTTTCTCCCACAGAGTTGGGTGGGTTCAAACCACTAACCTTTTGGTTAGCAGCCAAATGCTTAGCCATTGCGGCACCAGGGCTCCGTATATCTCAGCTACATACATATGTACCTCAGCAAGGAAAGGTCTTTGGGCTGAGGCAGGATTCAGGCATTATGGGACTCTTAACCTGAAAATATCTTAAACCCTTAAAACAAAACCTCAGATCTAGCTCTTTCCCTTAGAAGTTATCACCTGCTAGTCATTTTCCCATCTTAAATTATGCTTAGCTACTTTGTACAACCCACATCATAGAGAAAGGTCTATGAAATGAGCACCAGATAATAGCATGGTCCAAATTAATACATGCTAGCAATTAAAAAGTCCTGAAAATTGAACAAGGTGAACTTTCTCCTATTACTAATTATCTTCAAAGACACTGAAGTGCCCAAGTAAATTTACTTAACTTTGTTTCCACAGAGAAATTAAAATCAAATATCTCTTGTTTCCCATTTCTTTTTGTTTTGTTCAGTTGCAGCCAGAAAGGTCTTGCTTGGGTATTAGAGTTGAACTTGAGTTTCTCTTCCAATTCTGCCATCTTGTATTTGGATAGGTGTCAGTTGTTTTTTTTTTTAACAAGTTCAATGATGGATCATTTTAAGACTCAAAGTTTCTCATTGGTCCACTTTGCAAAGTCTCAGACAGTCCTTAGGGCAAGCTAGAACACTGAAAGTAAATACTGATTAATAACATGATTTGAAAACACCACATCTTAGGCTGTGTTCTCTAGAGAAGCAAAACCAGTAAAGCATATAAATATATATATATATAGAGATTTATATCAAGGAAACGGCTCACTTGGTTATAGAGGCTGGAGTGTCCTAAGTCCGTGGGTCAGGCTGGAGGCTTCTCCTAATTCACGTGGCTGCAGGGGCTGGTGAACCCAAGATTGGCAGATCAGACAGCAGGGCTCTTGCTCACAGGCTTCAAATACCAATGAATCCCAAGATCAGAAGGCAAGACGGCAGGTAAGCTGCTAGCTCAAGTCCTAAGAACCGGAGGTCAGATGAACAGGAGCCAGCTGCAGGATCCAGAGTGAGCAAAAGCCCATGAGCCTTGCCAGAAAGTCCACCTATATTGGAGGCAGGCCACACCCCCAAGGAAACTCCCTTTTAACTATTAGCTACTCACAGCAGATCCCATCATGGAGGTGATCACATTATAGCAAATCTCATCAGGAAGTGATCACATCATCATATGACTACCAAAGTACATCATAACTGCCAAACCACTGAGAATAATCGCCAGCCAAGTTGACATGCAATCTTAATGATTACACTCCATAAACTTATTTTAAGCAGGAAAAAGATTTATTAAAGGCTATTAGGTAGCTTATTGATGATGAAGGCTGGAACATACCAAATTACCCTGTAGGTCCATTCCAGTGGAGACACCACTGAGCACAGTAAAAGATCATACTCCCACTGGACACTAGAAGCCACCACTAGAATCTCTGCCATTGCAGTCTCTGGAAGATGAATTTTCCTATTACCACTCCTCATCAGAACAATACAGTGTGGCATCTACTCTTTTATGGTCACAGCTTCTGGATCAGCTTCCTGCAGAGATATATTTGATTGGCAGAATGTAGGGCAAATGCCTTCACCTGTGGTAAATTGTATTATTATATCCATCTATTTTATCCCTTTTTGTGAGAGGAATATACTTCTTAATTCATTGCCTTGTGACTTACAATGCCTCCCTATAAGTGGAGAATACTTCCTCAGTCCATCATCAGTTTGGCAATGTGACTGTCTTGGGCCATTGGGATCAGATTGGAGGTGAAGTGTTTCAGTTCCAAACAGAAGCTTTATGAGACATTGCATGCTTTACTACCTCTTGTTTCCCACCCACCTCCTCTATGCCACAATAAAGACATGTCCCAAAGAGAGGCTCCTTCTTCAGCTTGGTCCCTGGATGAGAAGACACATACAGCAGAGTCCCAGAAATCCGCCTGCAGCAAAGGACATGATGTATGAGTGAGAAATGTTTGTTGTAAGTCCCTGAAATTTCGTAGTTTTTTTTTTTTTTTTTTTTGTTATAGTGGCAAAGTTGATTAATTAGCTATGGAGATGAATGTCTAAATATAGGAAGATTATCAAACCTAGGAAGATTTTCAAACTGCTAGGTGGCCACAATGAATGACAAACACCCACCATAAGCATCAACTGTACATTCACAAAATTTAGAAAGTCCTCAGAACAAAATGTAGCCTCCACACCGTTCAATAATATTTCCTGGGTAGAAGAGAGGCTTAAAATTTGAACCTCCACATTTTCACGTTACCATCACTGGCCATAGAAACCTTCAAGAGAAATACAATATTGTCTGGGGAATGGGGCAGAAAGGAAAAAAACAAAGGGGAAAAAGAAAGGATTGATGGTTTCAAGTTTTCAGAACTTGTCCGCTTTGTCAATCTGTGCCCATTGTTTGTTTCCAGAGCCTAGAGATAAAAACACAGGAGAATCACTAATAAGAAATTAGGAGTAACACTGTGATTCCATACAACGTGAGAAGAATGTTCACATATACAAACAGTCTCCTTTTGGGGGAAATAGCATATGAAATACTTCTGTTTTCTTGGACAATTTAGAAATTTGCTGTATGGTACTACCAGATATTTCCTGAGGTATCATTCTTCCCCAAATGTTATTATGCATATTATAAAGTCTTCACATGTTCCTTTCCATCTCTTCTTTGTCCCCTATGTTCCAAGCACCCAATGCAGAATTGAGAGTATGCTTTGTTTAGGGATACAGCATCTACTCTCTTTTGTGCAGGATATGTTATATTCAATATAAACAAATGCAAAGCAAAGTTTCAGGCTCAGTATTTTCAACAGTCCTTATTTCCTGTTCTTTTCTTTCTTATTCTCTGCATCTACAGCAGGATTCAAAGGACTCCTTTTTTTTTTTTTTTTTT
>NW_004444353.1:142288-146639 GCF_000243295.1 Trichechus manatus latirostris | reverse complement strand
TGCTCAGACAGCCTGGCTGCCTGGAGAGGTTGAGTCTTCCAGGGAGCACCCTTCCCACTTTCTCAGATTAGAGTGGCCCGAGTCCCAGACCTTGCTCAGCCAGCTACTCAAGGAGGAATTTCTTCAAACCCCTGTGAGGCGCATTTAAAGCTTTGCATATCCCTTCTCCCAGGACAGCAGTCCCTGGTTCCAGCTGCCTACCCTTCGATGAAAAAACAAGGCAAGGGAAATGAATTTACCCAGGGAAGAATAGATGTATGTGTATGTGTGTTGGTGGTGGGGATTGGTAATGAAGAAAACTGGAAAGCTAGAAAGTTGAATTGGAGGCACACTGTGAAGGGCCTTGACTGTCAGGCTATGGAATTCTGACTTAATCCTGAAGGCTATGGCAGTCACCTGTAACTTTCTAAATAGGAGCCTGACATGTGCAGTTTTGCTGTGTAGATGGCAGCAGTGTGGAAGGTGGATTGGGATAGACTGGGTTTGGTGGCAGGGAGGCCAGTTCAGAGGAAAGGGGATGATATAATAAGGCTGGGATCAAGGGATGGGGTGTTGAATGAGAGGAAAGTCTATAATAAATTAGTTGGAAAATCAAATTCACATGTGGAGGTGAAAAAGCAGAGAAATCAAGATAGGACTAGCTGACCTGGCTTAGATGACTTGGGTGACTGGGTTGTACAAATTCACTGAGATCAGGAATGAGGCAGAGGCCCAGGTTTAGAAAGAGTCCTATTTGTGGCAACATGAGTGTGCAGCCTAAAGGCTATCCAGGTAGAAATGTCAAGGAGGCAGTAGGTTATATGGGTCTGGGTCTCAGGAAAGAGGTTTAGAACAGAGTGGTCTGTGTAGAGAAAGATAGTGAGCCTGGGTGTTGTGTGATCACTAGGGAGAGAAGATGGAAGACAGGATGTGTATATCTGGATGCCCAGTACTATGGCAGTGGCATGGACTGATTTTGTATCCATGTCTCGGCTGCATCTGGCTTCTGTGTCACACCCAAGCATAACCTGGGATTGACTCATGTGGACCTTGAGAGACCCTGAGGGCAGATTCTGTCTTATTCTTTGTTGGGGCCTGAAAACTGTAGTCCCTTGCTTTATCCCCAGAACACCAGAACAGCTTTTCCAAAATTTCTCTGATGATAAAAAAAAAAAAGAAAAATCACCTTGAGGGTAAGGGACATAAACTTTTTAAAATAGATTTCCAGGCTACCTCCCTTGGGAATTCTGATTTTTTGGGCCTGGACTAGGACCAAGGGGATGGTATTTTCAACAGCTATGTCAGATGCTTCTTATCAGGGAAATTTGAGAAATGCTGCTAATGTCGAAACAAACGCCTGCCTGTTGAAATCCAGACCCAGACTGAGCCCCTACTTTAACTTTGTCCTAAATCAGATTCGAGTGGGTCTTAAAGGCAACCACAGACTGAGCCTCTACCTCTGGACCCAAACCAACCCCAACCCCAATATGTACCAAGAACGCTGAGTCAATGTGGAAGGTTCTGTGCCAGCCTAGCTACTCTGTTGCACAAATGGCTGAGAGCAGTGCCCCTGGTCAGCAACATCAGCTTCGAAAATGAAGGGCTGTTGTACAGGTTCTCCTTGTGGGTCCTTGTGTGCTGAGATAGATGGGACAGTGATAAAATCTGGTCGAGCAGCACTGGACACTTGGAGGGTAGGGGCAAATGCAGGGTGTCCAGGCAGGTGTGTATAGGAGATTCAGAGCAGAGAGAGGCTGGGATTCAGAATTATTAGAAGTACTCTATCCTGTTTTTTATCATCACTACTCCAGTGCCCTTTCCTTGTAAGTCCTATCTCCTCTGAATCATGACTGAGTGATGTTCCTCCTTTTCCCTTTCATAGACACTGGATTTGGGATGTAGAAACCCCAGCTCTTATTCCCTGTCATGGCCACCCCGAATGGAACTCTGGTCCACCCAGCTTACTTTCTGCTGGTGGGCATCCCTGGCCTGGGACCTAACATACACTTTTGGCTGGCTTTCCCTCTGTGTTTTATGTATGCTTTGGCCAGCCTGGGAAACCTGGCTGTCTTCCTCATCATCCGCTTGGAAAGGAGACTGCATGAGCCCATGTACCTCTTCCTGGCCATGCTTTCCACCATTGACCTAGTCCTTTCCTCTGTCAGCATGCACAAGATGGCTAGCCTGTTCCTGATAGGCATCCAGTAGACAGAGTTCAATGTTTGCCTGGCCCAAATGTTCCTTATCCATGCTCTGTCAGCTATGGAGTCAGCTGTCTTGTTGGCCATGGCTTTTGACCACTTTGTGGCCATCTGCCATCCTCTCGGCCATGCTTCTGTGCTCACAGGGCCCACTGGGGCCAAAACTGGGCTAGCTGCCCTGACCAGGGGGTTTGTATTCTTCTTTCCACTGCCCTTTATCCTGAAGCGGTTGTCATACTGCCGAACACACACTGTCACACGCTCCTTCTGTCTTCCTCAAGATATTATGAAGCTATCCTGTACTGACACCACAGTCAATGTAGTTTATGGACTTTTCATTATCCTCTCAGTCATGGGTGTGGACTCCCTCTTCACTGGTTTCTCTTACATCCTCATCCTGCGGTCTGTGTTGGTTCGATCCTCTGAGGGAGCAGCATTCAAGGCTTTCAACACCTGCATCTCTCATCTCTGTGCTGTCCTGGTCTTCTATGTACCCCTCATCGTGCTCTCTGTGGTACATAGACTGGGTGGTCCCACCTCCCTGCTACATGTGGTTATGGCTAATGTCTATCTATTGCTACCACCTGTGGTCAACCCTATTGTCTATGGAGCCAAGACCAAGGAGGTCCATTCACGGGTCTGCCATATGTTCTCACAAGATGGCAGGTGAGCAGGATAATCTCCTCAGTGTCGTCAGTCCCTACCAAAGATGGGAGGATTGGGATCCTGTGGAATGTCTTAGTGATTGGAGCATCTAACCCACTGAGCTGTGTGCTTCCAGTTATCTAAATAGATCTTGGATTCCTGTCTCCAGCCTGTGTTAATACAGAACAGTTTGGACACGCCATCCAGGAGGAAGATTGATATATGGTGTTTGCACATATCTAGTCTCTCTGCTATGGTGGCCTTATCATCTCCCTCTCTGTCAATGAGAAAATACACATAGTCTTCTCTTTGTGTATAGACAGGAAGGCTGGAAATGCCACACTTCATGATTTCTTTCAGTCTGGATGTATGATTTTAACTATTATTGAATCTATGTATCCATGTCAGTGAATCTGTTGGGTGGCAGAGGTCAGCTATATGAAGCTTCTTGTTTAGACCACAAAGTGGTTAAGCAGTTATAATTAGGAGTTAATAAAGGTATCTGGGTAATCATAATTGGAGGGAGGAAAGGAAGAGGTGACCAGAGAGAAAGAGAAAGTTCACATGAAGTGTTTAAATTTATGTATATGCATCTATGTATATTTATATGGAATCTACCAATGTGTGTGAGTGTGCATCTATGTGGCTGTACTAGAAACTATTTACTCATGAGGGTACTGCATCTTCTAGGTATGGTTATGAATGTGTAGGTTTATGTTTTTGTGAGTATATGTAATTTGTAGTGTGCATATATGCATGGAGTAAGTGCTAGCTTTGTCTTGGTGAGTGTGTGGTAGCTGAATCCAGGCATGCATATGTTTAATGAATAATGTCTCTGATTGTGTATTTATTGTATTTATGTGACATCTCTTAGCTGGTGTGTGATATGCATTTATCTGAGTAGTCTGATATCAGCATCTATATGGCGGGCAATATCTTAACGTCCAGCTCTTGGAATCTGATAGGTTAAAAAAAGTTCATATAAAAGAATTAAAGGTAAAAAACAATTTAGGTTCATTTGAGGCAGAGGAAAGACTGCTTAAATAGGACTTATAAGGTTCAAATCCTGGAAATGTCATAAAGCAGCATTTACCTTATAGTCTTTCTAGACCTCATTTCCTTTCTGTAAAATGAGAAACTACAACAGCAGTAATTTTGTGAAACTTAAATATCATGAATGTCCTTTGTAAACCGCAAGTGTTGTAAACATATGAGAAATTATCATTCCCAGTTGCCTTATTGTACAACTTTAGGGAACACCATTCACATCATGGTCTATGTGTGTGGTACTCTCCAGAATTGTGCAGTCCATCACCAGTGTGGCCACTTGTAGCTGCCCTGATTTATTATTACTAATGGATTAAAGCAGCTCTTTATGTCTTAATAAATTGTTTTCACAAAGCTTCTGAAAAGTTAACACGTATCACCTTGTGCTGGGATCTGATTTTAGAAATGAAATCCAAACAAAATTCAGTATTGCCAATATATTCTTTTAAAAACCAAAAAAAAAAAAAAAAAAATACCCG
>NW_004444353.1:141156-141965 GCF_000243295.1 Trichechus manatus latirostris | reverse complement strand
GTCCCCTAGGATCCCACAGTCTCTACAACAAAACAAAACAAAACAAAAACAAAAACCGGTTCTGACTCACAGTGATCATATAGGACAGAGTAGAACTGCCCCATAGGGTTTCTAAGGTTATAATCTTTACGGAAGCAGATTGCCACATCTTTCTCCTGTGAAGCAGCTGGTGGCTTCAAACTGCAGGCATTTCGGTTAGCTACCAAGTGCTTGACCACTGTGCCACCATGGCTCCTTCCCCACAGTCTCTAGGCTTCCCTTTATGATGAGCCTTAAACCTCTATATTCTAATTGTGTGTGTATCTCTCTGTCTCAGAGCTTAGTTATATGATAACTGTCTGTTTATCCCTCTATTATAGAACTAAGTAGCCATATGATAGTTGTGTATCTCCCTTGAGGGGAGGGACCAGGTATTATTCATCTCTATGTTCTCAGGCCTTAGCATTCAAAGTCTGTTTGTCTGGGACCACTCAGAGAGAGAGGGTGAGTATGTTCTAGTTCACTTTAGATAAACAAATTTGCTTTTATTCACCCCAACCTCCCTCATCTCTTTTCCTTTCTCTAGAAGGTACAGCCCTAAATTTGACGTATATTGTTTTATGACGTTCACAAAGTGCTTTTCTCAGGTATTAATGATCCATTATCCCCCATGTGTCTGTCAGTTGGTCATACTGTGGTGACTCGCATGTTGCTGTGATGCTGCAAGCTATACTACCGGTATTTCAGATACCAGCAGGGTCACTCAAAGTGGACAGGTTTCATCGGAGCTTCCAGACTAAGACAGACTAGGTGGAAGAACCTGGCAGTCT
>NW_004444353.1:117110-140297 GCF_000243295.1 Trichechus manatus latirostris | reverse complement strand
GCATGGTAGAATTTTGCAAGACCAATGACTTCTTTATTGCAAATACCTTTTTTCAACGATGTAAACGGTGACTATATACGTGGACCTTGCCACGTGGAAAACACAGGAATCAAATCGACTACTTTTGTGGAGAGAGATGATGGAAAAGCTCAATATCATTAGTCAGCACAAGGCCAGGGCCAACTGCAGAACAGACGGTCAATTGCTCATATGCAAGTTCAAGTTGAAACTGAAGAAAATTAGTGCAAGTCTGTGAAAGCCAAAATATGACCTTGAGTATATCCTACCTGAATCTAGATACCACCTCAAGAATAGATTTGCTGCATTGAGCACTAATGACCTAAGACTAGACGAGTTGTGCAAGGATATCATACACAAAGAAAGCAACAGGTCATTAAAAAGACAGGAAAGAGAGAAAAGACAAAACAGATGTCAGAAGAGACTCTGAAACTTGCTCTTGAAGGTCGAGTAGCTAAAGGGGACAGAAGAAATGATGAAGTAAAAGAACAGAAGATTTCAAAGGGCGGCTCTAGAAGACAAAGTAAAGTATTATAATGACATATGCAAACACCTGGAGTTAGAAAACCAAAAGAGAACAATACACTCAGAATCTCTCAAGAAAGAACTGAAGAAAAATTCAAGCTTTGAGTTGCAATATTGAAGGATTCTATGGTCAAAATATTGAATGATGCAGGAAGCATCAAGAGAAGATGGAAGGAATACACAGAGTCACTGTACCAAAAAGAATTGGTTGACGTTCAATCATTTCATGGAGGTAGCATATGATCAGGAACTGATGGTACTGAAGAAAGAAGTCCAAGCTGCACTGAAGGGAATGGTAAAAAATAAGGCTCCAGGAATTGACAGAATACCAATTGAGATGCTTCAACAGATGCAGCACTGGAGGTGCTTACTCATCTATGCCAAGAAATTTGGAAGACAGCTACCTGGCCAACCGACTACAAGATCTCCATTTTTGTGCCCATTCCAAAGAAAGGTGATCCAACGGAATGAAGAAATTATTGAACAATATCATTAATATTACACCCAAGTAAAATTTTGCTGAAGATAATGCAAAAGGAGTTATAGCAGTTTATTGACAGGGAACTGCCAGAAATTCAAGCTGGATTCAGAAAAGGACATGAAACAAGATATTTATCTGTGTTTTATTGACTATTCAAAGAAATTCAACTCTGTGGATCATAACCAATTATGGATAACATTGTGAAGAATGGGAATTCCAGAACACTTAAGTGTACTCATGCGGAACCTGTACATAGACAAGAGAACAGAACAAGGGGATACTGCATGGTTTAATGTCAGAAAAGCTGTGCGTAAGGGTTGTGTCCTTTCACTGTACATATTCAGTCTGTATGCTGAGCAAATAATCTGAGAAGCTGGACTATATGAAAAAGAAGACAGCATCAGGATTGGTGGAAGACTTATTAACAACCTGCTTTACACAGATGACACAACCTTGCTTGCTGTAAGTGAAGAGGCCTTGAAGCACTTACTGATGAAGATCAAAGACTACAGCCTTCAGTATAGATTACACTTCAACATAAGGAAAACAAAAATCCTCACAACTGGACCAATAAGCAACATCATGACAAACAGAGAAAATATTGATGTTGTCAAGGATTTTATTTTACTTTACCTATTATCAATGCCCATGGAAGCAGCAGTCAAAATAAAAAGACGTACTGCATTGGACAAATCTGCTGGAATAGACCTCTTTAAAGTGTTAAAAAGCAAAGATGTCACTTTGAGGACTAAGGTTTGCCTGACCCAAGCCATGGTATTTTCAGGCACCTCATATGCATGTGAAAGCTGGACAATGAATAAAGAAGACCAAAGAAAAATTGATGCCTTTGAATTGTGGTGTTGGTAAAGAATACTGAAGAATGAAACAATCTATCTTGGAAGAAGTACAGCCAGAATGCTCCTTAGAAACAAGGATGGGGGAGACTTCATCTCATGTACTCCAGACATATTATTAGGAGGGACCAGTCCCTGGAGAAGGACATCATGCTTGGTAAAGTAGAGGGTCAGGGAAAAAGAGGAAGAACCTCAATGAGATGGATTGACACAGTGGCTGCAATGATGAGCTCAAGCATAGCAACAATTGTGAGATTGGGCACATGACCCGGCAGTGTTTCCTTCTGTTGTATATGGGGTCACTATGATGCGGAACTAACTAGACGGCACCTAACAACAACAGGAATGATCCATTATGATCTAAAAAATCCATTTTACTGTAGATAATGTTTCTACTCCTGTTTTACAGATAAGGAAACCAAGGCTCTGAGAAGTTAAGGACTAGCTGAAGGTCGTGTGACTGAAAACAGGATAGTGACTCAATTCTAGAGCTCTTTTCCCCATGCCACAACTCCTGAGTCTCAGAGATCTCAAATCTCTGATTTTTTGTAGAGAAATCAATTTGTGAGAAATATAGAGAAATCAGTACTCAGCTGAATTCTTGAGGGGGACCCTTTACAGATCTCTGGAGTTCTTCTGTGTAGATCTCTCTTCTCTGGTACCCTGCTTTCACATTCCAGCTGACTTGGTCTTCCTGAATTCTCAGCTCCATCTTTTCCACTCAGAGAATTCTCTGGACTCTGCCTTGTTCACCCTTTCATGTGCAGCAGGCTTGGAAACTCTCTCAAGTCAATAAGCTGGGGGAGTTCTAGGGTTCACCTCATTTGTTTCCCTTTTCTCAAGGATCACTGACCTTCATTGCCTAATGTCCAGCATCTTTCAAACTGTTGTTTCATATATATTGTCCGTATTTTGGCTTCTTCAGGTGGATATTACTCTTTGTTACTCCATCTTGGCTGGAGGTAGAAGTCCCTGGGGTATATATATATTTAAAAAGTCTTCACATTGTCTAAGGCAAAGGGAGATTGAGGGAGGCAGCAGAGATGGCTCAAGGGGAATGATAGCAAGTATCAGTCTGCAGGCTCTACAGGCACCCGGGGCTCTTGTAATCAGTAGTTTTGATGAGAACTGAGTTGCAGTGGCCTGATCTGACATTGTCTATTTTTCTATAGCATGAGTTAGCATGCCCTGTGTTATGAATTTACAGCTTACATTGATCAGTAAATAATAAGGTGAAACCACCTAAAAATTACTTTGCTTGATTTATAGACATGTTTTTTACTTATTTAAAAATGTAACAGATTTAGTTTCATATTCAAATTGTTCTAAATGTGTCTCTTACTATTTTTGCACTTAAGAGAGAAACCAAATCGCACTGGTCTTATATGGCTTGTGTTGAGGTCGGGGAGGATTAAGGAAACTGCATCCTCCTTTCTCAGACAGAAGTTTGGTAATCCAAGGTCAGGGAATGGAAGGCAGAGGCTTTGTCCCTGGGGATCCTGTTATGAGTTAGCCAGATGCAGGCCCCAGAGCCTGGGAGACAAAGAAGATGTAGCTGTAGGGCTTTGGGGAAGTGAGGATGGGCCCACTGGGTTCTAGACTCAGAAAGAACCTGAGCAGGGGCCACAAAGGAAAGAAGGCAGGGGAGAGAGAAAGCTGCAAGACGGAGATGAGCTGGCACTTCATCATGAGGTCTCCCTGAAAGCTTATTCTGCTTTTCCTTCTGCTAAGTTTGATAAGCCTGGGGAGGCACTTGGAAAACGGCACCTCACAAAGGCAATGGCCACACAATGAATTTTCTTTAGCTTTTCCTCACTCATTCCCCGTGTCACATTGGGAGCTAGCGCAAGTATCCCAGCTGGCACCAGTGCCCATTTGGGGAGGACTCTGGAGACCCTCTCTACCAATTTCCCCTCCTTCCCTATGCCCCCAGACACACCCTCCCAGGACACTGAAGCAAGAAGGAAACCAGAACCACAGTTGGCTAGTGAGGGGTACCTGTTAATGGACCCACTGGGCAGTACTTTGCCTCCAGCAGGGAGAAGCAGAAGGAGGAAGGAAGTAAGAGAGCATAAATAACCCTGCATTAGGGAGGCCCAAAGGAGAAGGCGGAGACAGAGAGAGCTATACTTCAGTGCAGCCTGCCAGACTTCTTCAGGAAGAGTAGTGGAAAAAGGGGCACACGTTCTTTCGGTGCAGTTGAGGTGAGTGCAGGAGAACCGGGGAGTATGTCCAGGTTTGTGGGGTCTTGTAGTTAGACTTTCCCTGTTATATCTGTGGACTGAATGAAAATCAGACTCTGAAGAACTAGAAGTACGGGGTGGGGGGGCGGGTGAGGGATATGAAGGAGGCCCCTGACTCAAGGGACAGATAGCCTTAACAATTTCTATGTTTGTGTGGTGATGGGAAGCATCGGGGTGTTAGATGCTGGCTAAAGTTAGTTTTCAAGCAATTTCTAATGACAAGTTTACTGGGATACCTGATAGGGATTGGCATGAGTGAATGTGAGTAGGGGTAGAGAACTGACTAGTTTGGGACTCGGTCGGGATTGGATTGTGGTTTGCTGTGCGGTCAGGGCCAGTATCCAGGTTGTTAGTGTGGTTGAAGCTCAGTCTGTGATTGGGGTTGGGGTGGGGGCTCTGACTAGGGTCAGAGCTCATTCTATACCCTGCATCAGAAGTCAGGCTGTGGCTGAGATGGGGACTTAGAAATAATGCTGGGGCTTAGGCCCAGGGTTCAGTCTTCAGCCCAGTTACAAAGAGGATTAGTATTCACATTGTGACTTCCTCTACCTTTTTGCTCTACCCCAGCCACACTGAACCTTTGCCAGAATGCACTTTAAAATGCAAATTAGATAGGTCTGTTGCTTAAATTCCTCCAAGTCATGTGGAATTAAATCAAAGCTTCTTGCTATCTCCTGCAAGCCACTACCTGGCTTGACACCTGCTCGCCTCTCTGATATCATCTTCTAAAGCTCCCCTGTTCTCTCAGTGCTCTAGACACATTGACCCTCTTTCTGATTTGTGAACCGCAAATTCATTTATCAAGACCTTTTCTCCTGTGTTCTTTGCCTAGAATGCTCTTTCCCTAGATCCCAGTATGTTGTTGTGTGCCATTGTGTCAATTTCGACTCACAGCAACCCTAAAGGACAGAGTAGAACTGACCCATAGGGTTTCCTAGGCTGAAATCTTTATGGGAGAAGATTGCTGGGTCTTTTCTCCCACGGAAGGGCTGGTAGGTTTGAACTGCTGACCTTTCAGTTAGCAGCCGAGTGAGCACTTAATTGTTGTGCCAACAGGGCTCCTTAGATCTTAGCATGGCTGGTGTTTTCTCATTACATAGCTCTCGGCTTATATGTCACCTCCTCAGAGAGGCTTTCAGTGACTCCCTACCTCCAATATCTTGTTGTTTTCAGTGTACTTATCTTTATCTGAAATTTCCTTCCTTATTTATTTATTTTTGATGTCTTCTTTCTAGTGAGTGAGCTCCATGAGAACAGAGACCGTGTCTATTCTAGTCACTGCTTTATCTCCAGCTTTAGGCACATAGTAGGCTCTCAGTGAATTTATGTTGTCTAACTGAATGCTGCTGTCCCCACGCTCCCCGAACATGCCTGGTCAACTCTGGTCCTTCAAGTCTTGGCTCAGACCTCCTCAGGGTAGCCTCTGAGCCTGCCAACTTGGTGAGCTATGGTGCTTCTTTCATACTCTACTTACCCTTGTCCTAGCACTTACTACAAGGTACTGTGATGGTTGCATATTTATTTTAGTTTCTCCCCATCCCTTGAGGGCTAGAACTGTGTCTTGTTTGCTTTCTATCTCAGTATCTCTAGTGCTTAGCACAATGTCTGGCACATGGTGGTCATTCAATCAATAGTTGTTGAAAAAAATGAGTGTATCAGTCAAAACGTTTATTCCATGTCTTGGGTCAGGCTTTTCCTTTGCACCACATTTCCCTGCATGCACGCATCAGCCGGAGTGGCTCCAGAGAGCACTGATAATTAGGTCCAGCTCTGCGGGTCTGTGGGACTCTTATTGGCTCTGGTCCTACTCAGAAGTGGAGGAGCAGGGATCTGAACCCCAGAAGCTCTGCCTGGAGGTGATTTTGGGGGCCAGGATGACTGGGGTGATTAGGGTGGGGCTGGAAGCCTGACTCTGCTTTTTGGGAGTGGGAAAATGCATTCTCTCGTCTCCCCTCCTCTCTGTTCCAAAAACAGTGACTAAGACATTGAAACCATTTATCTGCTTTATCAAATACAAGCAAGGTATGGGGAGCAAGGGGGGCAGTAATTTGGGGTAGATGTGATTCTGGGACTACCACCCTCACTGGAGTGTTAGTGAAAGGACTCACTCTCCATGAGTCAGGGTGATAAACTCCTACAGTCCCTGAGGTCTGTCTTCCTTCTTTGGGTCTGGAATGGGAAGCCAGAGGCTCCCAGGTATGTCTGGGCTTCCCTCCAAGGACATTCTCTTCCAGATGTTCCCACAGAGGCTGGAAGTGGGGTCAGACCCCACCGTCATGACTCTAGACATGGAACATTCTGTGCATTTAGCCCAGCTTATGGCAGTGACCACAAATCCCCATTTCCCATGTCCCTCCTTGTTCCACCCACTGAACCGAAGTTGGGAGAGCTGGTCAGGTGCCATGAGCCTGAAAGGCCCTCTGGATTCATGAGTCCTTACAGAGGATTGTAAGGATTGAAATAATCCTTACAAAGCACCAGTCCATTCTTAAGGAGACTTGGACAGGGGCAGTCAGTAGATAGGCATATTGGAAATCACCTGGACCTTGGTATTGAGAGCTCTAACTTACCTCAGTTTCCTGATCTGTCAAATAAATAATTAATGCCTGCTTGACAGGTTGATGAGAGGCACTAATCATATAAGAAGGAAGAACTTGCTGGAGGATAAAGCTTTTAAATCTCTATTGAGGGGCCTATCCAAGTCACAACCAGGGCGGTTGGGCTGGGGGTTGGGAGAGTATCCCAATTCCCAGGCCAGGAGGATCTTCTTTACTGACTTTTTGGTTTCCCTTCCAGGGTATACCTGGGCCAGGTATTCTACTTATGAAGTCCTTTTTCTACCCTACCTCTTAGACAGATTTTATTACCTTTCAGAATGTGTAGCACAATAAAAGGCAGCCAAGAATAAAGAGGAACATGTACAGTCCTTGGAGTAAGAGCAGCTATGTTAAATGTCAGCTTTACCATTCAACTGATAAACCCTGGGAAAGTTACTCAACCACTCAGGGCCTTGGTTTTGTCACCTATAATATGGAAAAGATAGATAGAAATTCCTATCCTGCAGTTGTTTTGGGGTTAGATTTAAATTTTGTACAGTGTCCAGCATTTTGTAGGCACTCACTCACTCTTATTTTCATGAAAATGCCAAAATCAGTGTCAGGAGTGACCTCATTATTTTCTTGGGTCAGAAGAGGTCACCCTTGGCCCACATCCCTGCCTGCTTTTCCATGGTGCCTGGGTCTCTAAGAAGGAAGGAGGTCAGAGGGGTCTGGGGAAGAGGGTGAGGATGGCTGAGCTGGCACTGGGGGTCATAGTCCTGGAGACCAGAGGGGAAGGAAGAGGGAGACTTGAGGGCCTTAAAGTGGATTTCCACTCTGTATAGCTTGGGACTCCTGCTCCCACATTCCAGAAAAGGGCTAAGAAACATTCCTTCCTAGTTCTCCAAGAACCATCCCTGGGACTTGCTAAGATAGCGTGACTTTTTCAGAGAACATCTCAAGCACAGGGCTACTCCCTGGCATCAGGGCAGTGACTGTGGGCTTTCTAAAATTAAAAAAAAAAAGAAGGAAAAGAAAATAAATTTCTTAGTTTATTTTCCTTGATTGTGTTTTATTTTCAAAATAGAATGATTTAGTTCAACTTCCTTCACTGCTCAAAGCCATCTCTCTATAAGTGCACACAAATGGTTCTAATTACGGTAGCTTCTCTGGCACCGGGAAGTCATCTGGTGCCTCTGCCTGTCTCCTGGTGGGACTCTGGGGGATTGCTATGCTTCAGGGGTGAAAGGGCTGAAGGGAGTGGGCCCTCTGCCTAGAAAAGAAATTGGCCCTTCTCTGTTCTGGCTTCCTGTACATTCCTTCATTTCTCTCCTGGGCCATTCTTCTGAGATCTACTTCAGAATGTGTAAATACTCTGTAAAATACTCTGTATAAAATATTCTGATATTTATCTTCATCAATAGCTGTCAACTTTATGCTGCCTGGGCACCTCCTCTCCAGGCTAACTGAGTCTATCTTGTTTTGGTTTCTGGTAGCCCCATATCAATGCCCAGTCTTTGCCATTGTGAGAGATGGACTGCTAGATACTGTGTCTGTGTGTGTGTGAGGTGTAAGTGTGTGCATTGAGGTGGAGTGGTAATTAAGATGACAAATAGAGGGAAATGAAAAGTTTTTGGAAACTTCATAAATTTTCAAAGTTCTTGTTCTCTACTTTATGAAAACATGAATAAAAAACCCGTGATTTTTGTACTGTGATGAAGTCTTTTTGACACCCTTTGACATGCCTTACCTCACGCGATTCTCACTGCAGCCTTGTGAGGTTATTGTTATCCTCTGCATTTATTTAGAGCCAAGATTTGCATTCCTAGTCCCAGATATCTGCTCACCACATCACTGTACCCTCAGTGGCAGTAAGGATGCATATGCCAATCCATGACTCTTTCCCAATATGTTTACTAAGGCAGCACATTCTTATCCTGGGAATGTCCCTGCTCTGTCTTGTCTGCTCATGTGGTATTTCAGGCTGGCATGGATACCTGGCCCTGCCAAGTGCTAGAGCCTTTTAGTTTATCTCCCCAGGTGAGGGATGCTAGGCTACCCCTCGCTCTCCCGACCCCGGCACAAACTGTGCTGCATGTTCACTTTGCCTTTATTTAGAGCCAGAATTTTGTAGCAGCCCTGTTCTCCATGTATCCTCTCTTGCATGACCTCTGGCCCTTAGATGAGGAAGAACTTTTCTGTCTGACCCTGAAGATTCTTGTTCTGAGCTTAAGACCACCCTGCACTGACCTTGTAAGCACTCCTTCACCCTACTCAAAAATCTCTTTCTACCCACTGGGTTATGTTATCTTCATTAGATGCTTATTAAAGGATTCTTCCTTTTGACAAAACTCATTTTCAATTTCAAAAAATCTTATTTGGGGACTAATTAATAAATATGATAGAGTCCCTGCCATTAAGGAGTTCATAATTCGGAGGAAGACATATAGAACAATAATTATAGTTCAGGATGGTAAATACATAAATACATAAACAAAGTTCCTTAGGAGCACAGGGGAGGAAAAATTTAATTATACCCAGGAGAAAGGGGTTTAGGAAAAGTATCAGAGGAGAGAGATGCTAAGCCAGGCTATGAAAGATGAGTAAGATTTTCCCTAGTGGGAAGTCAAGAAGGGAGACCTGGGGGAACAGTTTTTCTTGACAAAAGAACAAGATGTAAAAAAAGACACAGAGGCATGAGGATCACTGCTCTATTTATGAAACAGCATATATTCCAATGTGGGTGGGGAATAAGGGTCATGATAAGTGGTAAGAAAGAAACCTAGGATCAGATGCTGAAAGAAAGGCCATCTACCACATCCTAAGAAATTTAGCCTTTTTTTTCCTGGATTCAATTTGATCAATCTGGAGCTTTATTTTCTGAAAATTTTATTATCATTATTTTAACAAGAGGTAATGAGTAGATATCATCTGGTTAGAAGATTACTGGGATTGTCCAGATGAGGAAGGTTTACACCACAGGCATGGCAGTCAGAATCGGAGTACCTAGCTTGTGTGACTGTTTAAGTCATCAAAACAGAAAAAGGTAAAACTGGAGAAAAATAGTTAATAACAACAGATGTAAGTTTTTGTATACTTACTATGTGCCAGGAATTGTATTACATGTTTTACATTCATGATCTCATTTATTCCTCATATTGATCATTTTAGGTGCGGAAACTGAGGCTTAGAAAGGTTAAACGACTTTTCGTAGATCACGCAGTTAAGGAAATTGTACACTGGGATTTGAACCCATGGCTGATTTAAAAGCTCAGGCTCTTAGCAGCTATACAATACTGTCTCTGGAAGGGGACTTCATTTTTTAGACATGGAGAGTTTCATGTGCTTCAGAGACAGCCAGTTGGACTCTTTCTAAGTCTTTAGAATCATGAATCTAGATCACAAAAGAGAATTCAGGGCTTGCTAAATAGATTTAGGAACCCATAACTAATTTACTGGAGAGTGTGAGATGGCTGAAGAGAGGGCATAGAACAAGAAAGGCACTGAGTGTTAAATTTGAGAGAGCATTATCATTTAAAGGTCAAGTGGAGGCTGGTGGAGATCCAGAAAAGAAACTAGTGATTAGAGAGTGATGAGGAGCAGCAGAAGAGAAAGAGAGAAGGGTTAAGAAAAAGGGAACTGCTCACAGTGTCACATGCTGCAGAGAGGTCAATAAGGGTGATTGAAGGGACGTTGGTGACTTTAGCCTCTTTGCCTGAAGTTCTAGATTAAATCTGGCTTCTCTGCCTTATACCTTCTCCCCACAGCTGTTTGAATTAAAATGCTGTCACTCTCTGTTTGAAAACTCATGCTTCCCGTGTCTTCCCACTGAACTCTGAGTCTGGTCTGAGGGAACCTCTGGGTAGTTGCTCAATGGAGGAACAAAGATGGTGAACATAACCTGAGCCCGGTGCCACACACTCAACTGCTCTGTGGTAAGACATGCAGGAAGCCTCTACCTCAGCTGTTAAGAATCTAACCTTTCTTTTTTCTTTCCAAGATAAAATTATCTTAAATATATTCAAGCAATAAGTGGCACAATGCCCCCAGTTGAAAGAGGAGATAGTTCTCCAATTACAGCTAAAGCTTTTTTTTATATATGATGTATATGTAAATCTATTAAAAACAACAATAAGCTTGATGTAATAAATTGAGCCCTGGTAGTGCAATGGTTAAGAGCCCGGCTTCTAACCAAGAAGCTGGCAGTTCAAATTCACCAGCTGCTCCTTGGAAACCCTATGGGGCAGTTCTGTTCTGTCCTATAGGATTGCTATGAGTCAGAATTGACTCAGTGGCAATGGGTAACAGGTAATAGTAGAAACACATGGATATTTGAGGGTCGAAGATAGGAAGATAGGAAAGGATGGAGGAAAAAGTTAGCACCTCTCTAATTGTTTCAACAGAGAGGTACAATCTGAGATAACCCAAGTCTGACATCCTTCCTCAGCAATCTCTCTTTAACATTTATTGATTTTGTAGCCAGATTCAGAGATATCGGAGCTATGATCTACGACTGATTAGTCCTCCAATGTTTCCAATGCCATCACCTCTTAGGGTTAGTCTGCCAATACCAATCTGCTAGGCTGGGTCCCCTAGATGCTGATCCTGAGATGACGATTCTTGCTCAAATGGTATATTGTGGGATTTTTGTCATGAGAAGAGGAGGAAAGCGGAATAGGGCAGGGGAAGAAAGCTAAGCAAGGTTGTGGTCTCAGCTGAAGACCAGACTCAGCCTGGTGCCTGGGGAAACTCTGAAGCACAAATTGCATCACAGGGTTGGTCCCACCTGGAGACAGGTGGTATGACCCATGTCAGGCAGTCATTGGCCTCTAGGTGCCCCTTGGGATGGGGGATAGCATGACCTCCTGGGTGGGGTGCCTCCTATTTGACTGAGGACAGTTCTCTGTAGAAAGGGGGAACTGTGATCTGTTAGCAACCAACACCACATATGGGAGATAGGTGCACTGGCTTGGTGAAGGGGAATTGGGTGGGACACCAACATCCACTATTCCTAATGTTCTTTTTCTGGTATAAACTGGATAGTCTGGACAAATGTCAGACTTTGGATGGGCATTTGGACATGAGTGAGATATAGAGCTAGTGTTCAGGATACATTTAGTGTCATGTTTTTATTAGATTAGGGTTCATTATAATAAAGTATGTGTTGTTAATAGGTTTCAGATCAAAATTGAAATCGTTATTAGGGTTAAGTTTTAGGTTAATGTTAGAGTTAGAGTTAAGGCTAGAGTTGATGAGACCAATGAGATTATTGATGAGGTTAGGTTTCAATTTTATTCTGAAGATTACTATAATTCTTCTACATTTGTACTGGAGTTAGTCTTAAAGATAGTGTAATGTAATTCTATTAATAAACTTACAGTTGTTATTAAGCATAAGGGGATATAGGGGTGGAATTGAACAGAGGAAGTGAGGAGATTTTTTTTTTTTAAATAATTTAAGATTGATGTGTATTGAGTATATAGCCTTTCTTTGGTGAACTAAATGATTTACAATATTCTTAGAATTTTTGCCTTAGTATTTTACTTACTACCTGGTTTGACTTTAGAGGCAGAGTTAATAAGTAGGACTAGGTGAATTTACATCTAGGCCTTGAGTGTTGAAGGATGGTTAGATTGAGTTCAGAATAGAATCAGGTAATGAAGTTAGAATTTCGGTCAGAGAAAGAGACATCAGGATGGAGGGGCAGAGGTGTGGTTTTGGGATTCTGGAAGATCTGACAGTGGTTTATCTTTGCATTCCAGCTTCTACCTGCCTGGCATTGGTCACAGTTCAACTTCTTCACTATGGTAGACCCTAATGGCAATGAATCCAGTGCTACATATTTCATCCTAATAGGCCTCCCAGGTTTGGAGAAGGCTCAGTTCTGGCTGGCCTTCCCATTGTGCTCCCTGTACCTTATTGCTGTGCTAGGTAACTTGACCATCATTTATATTGTGCGGACCGAGCATAGCCTACATGAGCCCATGTATATTTTCCTTTGCATGCTTTCTGGCCTTGACATCCTCATCTCCACCTCATCCATGCCCAAAATGATGGCCATATTCTGGTTCAATTCCACTACTATCCAGTTTGATGCTTGTCTGTTCCAGATGTTTGCCATCCATTCCCTATCTGGCATGGAGTCCACAGTGCTGCTGGCCATGGCCTTTGACCGCTATGTGGCCATCTGCCACCCACTACACCATGCCACTGTGCTCACGTTGCCTCGTGTTGCCAAGATTGGCATGGCTGCTGTGGTACGGGGTGCTGCACTCATGGCACCCCTGCCTGTCTTCATCAAACAGCTGCCTTTCTGTGGCTCCAATATCCTCTCCCATTCATACTGCCTACACCAAGATGTCATGAAGCTGGCCTGTGCTGACATCCATGTCAATATCATATATGGCCTTATTGTCATTGTCTCTGCCATTGGCCTAGACTCCCTTCTCATCTCCTTCTCATATCTGCTTATCCTCAAGACCGTGTTGGGCTTGACACGTGAAGCCCAGGCAAAGGCATTTGGTACTTGTGTCTCTCATGTGTGTGCAGTTTTCATATTTTATGTACCTTTCATTGGATTGTCTGTGGTGCACCGCTTTGGCAAGCAGCATGACTCCATCCTACCAGTCATCATGGCCAACATCTACCTGCTTGTTCCTCCAGTGCTCAATCCTATTGTCTATGGAGTAAAGACGAAGGAGATCCGGCAGCGCATCCTTCGTCTTTTCCACGTGACCACCCAGACTTCAGACCCGTAGATGTCAGCGCTCCAACTTCTTTCCCGTACAAAGTCCTTTGATTCAGATTTTAACATCAGCATTTTGGAAGACAGTATCAAGAAAAACAAACAAACGAAAAGCTTCCTTAATAAAAATACAACTCCAATCTCCAAAGGTGAAACTGGATGCAGAATCTCCGTGTGGAAAGGGGCTGCAGAGCCACATACTCTCAATTTCCATTTTTCAAGATTTCCCTTTGATTCTTCTCTGTATATAATTACTAAAACCCCGAGCTGGCTGTGGTTGGAGGGTTAGTATTTCCCATTTAACCATCTAATCCAGCTATCTGAATTGTTTTCACTGATAATGTGCATGGAAGATGAGTGATACATTTAAAGAACATTTATCAAAGGCGTAGACATGACAAATGGGAAATAAACACAAATCAAATAAAACCAAATAATCTGGCTTAAAAATCACGACTTCCTCTTCAGAACTCCCAACTATATTGGATCTCAGGAAAAGGGATATACCTGGATTTTCTTCGTCAAAATGACCTCCACAAAGAATAAGCCATTTCTTTTCTTCTAGGCATTAGCCCCTAAGTGGAGGATTGGAACTAAAACCTTGAAAAGACTACATTTGCCTACATTAATAAAAGATAACACATTTTGTTATTAGAGTTTTCATAGCCCATGGATACTTCTTTTCCTTATTTAATTTTCTTATCAACTTTTTAATTTGGGCAGGAGTATGATTAGCACCCCCATTGAACCAATAGGGAAATCGATGTTCAGGGTGCATCAGTAAATTGCATGAGGTCACATAAGCTCAAAAATAAAAATCAATTCCATATTGTGAGAAGGAACTATAAGGGAGACCTGTAGAGTAGTGGGTCAGGCATTTCAAAATTGTCTTTCATTTTCCAGGGGAGATATTTAATTCCCTTTCCAACTCATCCTAGTGGTGCATTTAGGAACTTCCTGTCAATGCATCTCATGGCTTAATCCCATTAGCAGTTGCTGTTTGTCCATCTGCCACAGTGCTTGTGTAGTGGCAGCAGGAGTGTGCTTAGAGTTCCCAAGAAGTGGCTCATTTGGGAAATAGTGTGATTAGCAGTGGAAGTTCTTAGCATAAGTCCTTAGCACAAATTCTCAGAGAGTACAACTAATGGACAAATGCATGCAGAGTGAATAATTAACTGAAGTGACAGAAATATGACTCCTCCATTAGTGTGAAGGTCTCTCTTATTTCTAACACTTTTATTTAGATACCCAGACAATGGTTTTTCTCTCAGATTCTCATTTCTTCAAACTTGTAAAGGAGGGGAGGCCAGACTCAATTATTCAGCCGTAAGTTGCTTCACTGACCCACATCTTTTCTAGCCAAGGACTCCTCTGTTTCTAAATGATCTTCTTTTATTCCAGGGGATGCAAACTGTGGCCTGTGGGCCAAATATAGCCTGCCACCTGCTAGCCTGCTCATAAGCTAATAATAGCTTTTACATTTTAAATGGTTGAAAAAAAATTAAGAATAATGATATTTTGTGACACATGAAAATTCTAGGAAATTCAAATTTCAGTGTCCAAAAATAAAATTTTATTGGAACACAGTCATGCTCATTGTCTATAGCTGCTTTCCTGCTACAATGGCAGAGTTGAGTAGTTATGACAGATAGCATATGGCCTGCAAAGCCTAAAATATTTATCATCTGGCCCTTTACAGAAAAAGTTTGCCAATTGCCGTTTTAACTTGCTGCACTGTAGTGCCTGATCCCAGGGAAGCGAGGCTCTTCTTCAAAGAGGAAATATCTTCTTACCTTCATTCTCTGGGGTATGGGGAAACTAGGAGTAGTTTATCCTGCCCAACCTCTTAAAAAATGTCCTTCCCAAGTTATTTTAGATGATTCCAAGAAGAAGGAGTTCAGTATCAGATATAGCAGCCTGTGTCTGACATGTGGTAAATGTTCAATAAAAGAGTTTTTGTGGTTGTTGTCATTGTTATTGTTACTATTACTGCCTTCCCCTTTCCCCCTACCCTGTTATATTCATAGGTTCCGAAGGAAGATTTCCACACAGAACCAAAACAAAATCCTTCCCTTTGGGGCTTTCTTATTATTTACAGGTAAGCTCCAGAAAGAAGCCTTTTCCTCTAACATCCAATCCAAGGGTGCCTCTACTCTTAATTGTACATAACATCACTGATTATCAGACTGAACCGATAGGTCGGTGGTTGGGATCTACCCAGTGGCTCCATAGGATAGAAGACCTGACGATCTGCTCCCTTAAAAAGATTACCGCCTAGGAAACACTATGGGGCAGTTCTACCCTGTCATATAGGATCGCTATGAGTCAGAATTAACTCGACAGTGCACAATGGAAAGTGTAACATAAACTTTACTATAGTCTAGGGGGTATCAAGAGGGAGGTAAGGATGGGAAACATGCAAGTAGACCATCTGGTTTATAAGCTACTATTATTTAACACGGAAATCCTGGTGGCGTAGTGATTAAGAGCTACATCTGCTAACCAAAAGGTTAGCAGTCGAATCTACCAGGTGCTCCTTGGAAACTCTATGGGGCAGTTCTACTCTGTCTTATAGGGTTGCTATGAGTCGAAATTGACTCTATGGCAACAGGTATTTTTTTTATTATTATTATTTTTATTTAACATAAGGAGCCCTGGTGGCACAGTCGTTAAGTTCTTGACTGCTAACAGAATGGTTGGCACTTTGAACCCAACAGCCACTCCGAGGGAGAAAGACGTGGCAGTCTTTTTCCATAAAGATTAAAAAAAAAAACAAAAAACCAAACCCATTGCCGTCGAGTTGGTTCCGACTCATAGCAACCCTATAGAACAGAGTAGAACTGCCCCATAGGGTTTCCAAGGAGCAGCCGAGCTCTTACAACCACCGTGCCACCAGGGCCCCCATAAAGATTACAGCCTTGGAAATGGATTTGGTTTGGTTTTTTATTATTTAACAAGACTTGCAGGATCTAGTCCAATTTCACTGGACCTTATGAAAAGGGGCATCTGTATAGAGTTTCTGCCTATTAACTCACTATGTTACTCTCTAGAACATATATACCCCAATATACACCACACACACACACACACACATATACCATATAAGATATTAACCAAATTGCCAAAGGGTCATTTCTTGCCCAGTGGAAATTCACTGCAGCTCTGCTGGGCACAGGCACTTCAGATTGTACTGCTAGCAACACAACCTTTGGGTACCAGATGATACTGCTTAGTCCTCTGTTCTGCTGCCTCAGGAAACTGAACGCAGCCTCTGGCATCCTCATCAGTATGATGTCATACAATACTAGTTTCTCTAGTACTAGGTACCTGCCATTTTCAGAGCCTATGTCATATTAATACCTGAGCCTATGTTTCTAAGAAAACTGAAAAAATAGAAAACTAATATCTAGCTTCTGTAAAAGGTGGCTGGCTTTCTTAAGGTGTGGAAATGATTGTCTTAATCACAGATGACATTTCTTTTTCCTTCACACACAGGAAGACTAATTTCATAGCTTCTCTTACAATTAAAGTGGGGTAATGTATTTGTATTCTTGCCAATGGAATATGGGCAGAAATGATGTATATTACTTCCAGATCTCATCCCTAAAATGCTTCGTGTGGTCTTACATGCTCTTCTTAATCAGAAGCTGGCTGGAAGAAAATTACTCCAGGATGGTGGATCCACACGACAGCAAGGGCCCAGGGTCTATGCTTGGAGGAGAGCTGATCAGGAGGGCCATCTGAGGTGAACTGAACTCTGCATAAGTGAGAAATAAATATTTCTGGAGTTAATATATTGGGATTTTGAGCATTTAGTCACTACTCTAGCTTAGTTTTATCCTCTTCTCACTTATAACATCTGAAGGATGTTCAAAGTTACTCAGAAGCTGTCTTAGTTACCCAGTGCTGCTATAACACAAATATTACTAGTGACTTTAAAGAACAGAAATTTATCTCATAGTTCTGGAGACTTACAGTTCAAATCAGGGTCACAGCCATGTTGATTCCTTCCTTGTTAGTAGCCCTGGGAACTCCTTGGTTCCTTGGCTTGTAGACAGTCCTCACGTGGCATCTATCTTCCCCCGTGTGTGTCTTTGTGTCCTTTCTAATCTTTTTATAATTAAGAATTGATTAGATTTAGAACCCATCCTACTTGGGTATGATTTAATTAACATAACAAAGAAAATATTATTTCCAAACAGGATTATATTTACAGGTATAGGGGCCAGGATTTCAATACATGTTTTTGGGGAACACAATTCAATCCATAATAGAAGTCAGAAAGAATGGCAAATATCCACTACATTTAACATAGTGCAAACCATAATTTTCAAGCTTGAAAAAATTCCACAACCTTCTAAGAGAATTATTGCTTCCACTCTTCCAACCCATTCTTCATGGTGCCATTAGATAAATATTAAAAAAAAAAAAATGCCACTCTTATTAAATCCCTTCCATTCCTTCTCATTGCTTTTAGAGAAAGGCCCAAAATATTTAATAAGCCCCACATAGCCTTTCACCATTTTGCCCATGCCTACCTCAATGATCTCATTGTGCTTATCCTCGACCTTGGTTTCTATGTTCTACTTCTATTGGAATTATTTGTTGCTGTTGTTAGATACCGTCAAGTCAGTTCCGATTCACAGTGACCCTATCTATGTACAACAGAACGAAACACTGCCCAGTCCTGCATCATCCTCACAACCGTTGTTATATTTGAGCCCATTGTTGCAGCCACTGTGTTGATCCATCTCGTTGAGGATCTTCCTCTTTTTCACTGACCCTCTACTTTACCAAGCATGATGCCATTCTCCAGGGACTGGTCCTTCCTGATAACATGTCCAAAATATGTGAGACAAAGTCTCACCATCCTTGCTTCTAAGGAGCATTCTGGTTGTATTTCTTCCAAGACAGATTTGTTCATTCTTTTGGCAGTCCATGGTATATTCAATATTCTTCACCAACACCATAATTCAAAGACATCAAATCTTCTTTGATCTTCCTTATTCATTGTCCAGCTTTTGCATGCATATGAGGTGACTGAAAATATCATGGCTTGGGTCAGCTGCCCTTAGCCCTGACGTACTACAACTTAAGCTTGCTGTGTTTCTCTCATGAGTGCATGTTAACTTGTGCTCCTCTTTTTGCCTTGAATACTTTTAACTGATCCATCCCTTACTTATCCACTCTTCCTTCAGGTCTCAAATTGTTTTTCTCATGAGTACCTTCTTGGACTCATTGGACAGGGTCAGATTCTCTGATAGGTACTCTTACAGAACACTTTCTTATTCTTTTGTAATTCACATCATGCTTGGAGATGCTTATTTAATATCTGTTTTTGCTGCTGGATTGTAAGTGCATGAGGGCATAGACTGCATCTATCTCCGTTTATTACTAAATCCCTAGCACTTAGCAAAGTGTCTGGAACATAGTAGATGCTTATGACAGAAACTGGCTGCTATTCATCAAACCTGATTTCTCTCAGTTATGGACACACAACTAGATTGTCCCTTACCCCCCTTTCTTCCTTTTTTTTTGAGTTAGTTGTGATTGAATTGTAGCCATTACTTTCAATGTGATAGGGAGTGATATGTATCACTTCTACGCCAGTCTCATAATACACTCCTATACGCAATCTTCTATGTTATTCCCAATCTTCTGGCTAGATGTTGACATTCAAGGTACTTGGGAAGCCATATGTTACATATGGAAAACTACCAGCTCTCTGGGTTCCTGAAAAATTATGCAGAGCCAAATCTTTCCCACATGCAGCCTCCTACCAACCTGGATTTACCAGGCTGTTAAATAAGTGAAAAATAAATTACTAATGTGTCAAACCTCTGAAAATGGTTTTGTTGTTCTTAAAATAGTATAACTTAATAAATAACACATTAAAGAATTAGTTGTTGAAAAAGTCTCCTAAAAACTAAAAGAAATAAAACCTGGAAAGTGAGGGGCTCAGATAAGATGGCTCTTTATCCTTCCAGAAGGGACATTAGAGGTATAAATTTATCAATGGAGGAGCTATTTCCTTACATTAGCCTCATTATTACAAAGTATTTATTAACCATGATGACATTAGACTGGATCTCTTTCGCAAAAAAGTTTTTCTGTGGATTGTATCTCCCACTTTCTCAGAAAAGTTATAATATTGTCCCTTCTGCTTCTTGTATATTGAACCTCACGAATGAATCATTCCTAGAACTTACCATGTTCAAGTCTCTCCCATGTTAAAAACAACAATGACAGCAAGAATAACCCTTCCTAGACTTCACATTCCTCTTTTATTACTTCCTTTTCATTGTCAAGTTTCTTAGTAAAGTTATCTATAACTTGTTGTCTCCATTTCTGCATCTCTCATACAACTCTTCAACCACTCTAATATAGTTTTGGTTAAACTACTAAAATAGCTTTTACTATTGTCACCAAGCATGCCTATTTGCCTGAGGTTTCAGTCCGTATCTTACTTGATCTCTCAACAACATTCAACATAGTCGATCATTCCTGCTTTCTTGATACACTCTTTTCCTTTAACCTCTATTGCATCACACTCTTGGTTTTTTTCTTATCTCTCTGAATACATCTTTTCAGTTTCCTTTGAACACCTATTCTACTCTTATGAGAAAACATGGTGGAAGAAGAAAACAGGGCGTAGCATCAGGACTTGAGAGACAGTAATTTTTGATTACTACCCAATTGCACTTGGGCCAATGGCTTCTGATGCCATCTGTATGTCAGTGACTTTAGAATTTTTCGTCTAGACTAGACCATTCTTATGAGCTCCATACCTGTAGGTCTAACTGCCTATTAACAGTCTTTGGATGCTTTCAAAGCAGTTAAGCTCAAAGTGTCCAAAGCCAAACTCATGATATTCTCTACCAAAATATGTTCCTCTGTTACATTTCATATTTCAGTTAATAGCACTACTATCTATCCTGAGGTGAAAGCCCTGCATCTACAAGTTATCCTTGACATTTCCCTCTTCTCTTAGCCTTCATATTCAATCTAAAATTGAGTTATAACCTTTATATAACCTTGGAATCTATATATTTCCATCCATCTTTACTACCACTCCCTAAGTTTGTTTCCATGCATTCTAGTTTTCATTCAACTGGTTTTTTACAATGCAATATAAAATTATCTTTCTGAAAGTAAATGTGATCATTTCAGAATGACCCCAGGTCAATCCCATACCCTAACCCCTGCCTTGTCTTGCACCATAGACTCTTTGCTTCTTGGCTTCCAGTCGCACTGCCTTTCATTCCATTCCTTTACCTCACCGAATTCCCTTCTACTACAAGCTCTTAAGTGACATGATACTCTCTGCCTGATATACCGTCCCTTATGCACTCATTCTTCTTTTTTCCCTTTTAATTTCTCTTTAACATTCAGACCACAGCTTAATCATCACTTCCTGAAAAAAGCTATTCCTGAGCTTCCAGAGCATGTCAGATCCCCTTATTGTACACTTTCAAAGAACTTTCCATTCATTAATCAATTTTCACAAAAACATTTACTTCTTCAAAACTTGGGACTTTTTTCCATTTTGTTCACTAGATTTTTCTCTTTCTTGCCCAACTCCTACTTTGCCTAGAAAAATTCTATGAGGTGAAATAAAAAGGATTTTCTCCTTTATGGAGGCTTGCCCAAGCTTCCCAGGCAAGTCTGTCAACTACTGATTTGCAATCCCTAGAAATTTCTTGCATATAACTTATTATGACACTTACTAGTTTATTTTCTGTTTGTGAATTTACATGCCTTCTTCCTGATGCTAATTTGTGAGTTTCTGGAGAGAAAAGACCATATTTAAATATTTCTCTTTCTTTAATCCAGAACTTTGCTTCCAGCACAAAGTTAGTGTTGGATATAAGTTTGTAACCTGAGTAAACATGATGATATTCTAAATGCCTCAGCATAAACCAGGGATTTTCAGGGTTTGTTGAATCTAGCAGGTTACTGTAACACTATAGCAGTCCCTTTTATGGTACCCAGACCTTGCCTTTATTTCATGGTTTCATCAGCCTTAACCTTTCCCCCTTAGCATCCTGAGCATGGCTTCTCTGATGGGCTTGGATTTAACACTATAGATGATGGGGTTGAGCACAGGGGGCACAACCAAGTATACATAGGCAACAAGAGCATGTACAATGTGGGGCAGATGCTTCCCAAAGTGATGCATCATGGACATGATGATACCTGGAATAAAGAAGACCAACACAGCCAGGATGTGGGAGACACAGGTATTGAGAGCCTGCAGTCACTCCTGGGGAGACGCCAGCCCCAGGACTGTGCGCAGGATGAGGGTATAGGGCAGGAAAATGAATAGGGCGTCTATGCCCCCAGTGGACACAACCACATAGAGCCCATAGTGTATACTGATAGTAATGTCATCACAAGCTCTTCTCATAACATCAGGATGGAAGCAGAAGGAGTGGGATAGGAAGATCTTGCCAGGGCAGAAGTTAAGACATTTAATCAAAAATGGCACAGGGAAGAGACACAAGGTGGAACGGGCCACAATAGCCAGCCCAATCCTGATGATGACATTATTTGTGAGGACAGCTACATAGCACAAGGGGTTGGAGATGGCCACAAAATGATCAAATGACATGGCCAGGAGCACTGAGGACTCCACTACAGAGAAGGAGTGGAGGAAGAACATCTGGACTAGGCAGGCATTGAAGCCAATAAGATGATGGTCAAACCAGAGCACAGCCAGGGTGGTGGGCAGTGTAGACAAGGTGAGGCCCACATCAGTTAGGGCCAGCATGGACAGGAAGTAGAACATAGGCTGGTGCAGGCTGGTTGTCCTCCTCACAGCTGGGAGGATCAGGCAGTTTCCAGTGAGGGCCATAGTATACATGGAGGAGAAGGGGATAGAGTCCAGCCATGGATGGCCTCCATTCCTGAGATGCCAATCATCAGGAAAGCAGGTGGCTGGAAGAAGGAGATGTTTTCATAGGACTGTGAGGGGTGCATCCTTGGAAGGCAGGTGAGGTCCCCAGAATGATGTGATTTCTTCAATACATGCAGACATTTAGAGGAGCCAGGATGATAGGAAAGAGCATTTAGTATTGAGTCAAAAGTCTAAAAATCAAGTTCCATAATTGGCCCTATAATTTATTCAGATGTATAAAAAATAATAATGATAACAATTAAATTATTCACTCACTATCTATTACTTATTTCAGGTACTTTGCTAGTATATTGCCTAGATTTCTCATTTCATTGTAAAAATCATACTTTATTTTCTAAAACCTGCTCCTGTTAATCATAGGATTGGGCCCTGAGAGTCCTGTCAATACTGCATAATCTTACCCTTCCTGCAAAAGCTCATTATCTCAAAGATTGACACCTGCTCTGAGTTGATAGCATGAGATTCTATCTGCCAGGAAATACTAACCAGGAATTAGAGGATCTAGTCAGTGTCTACTTGTTGCCCAAATTGAGGACATATTATTTCGTTCAGCACAGGGAGAAATGGAGAATGCCTGTTTAGAAAGAGACAGGGAGAAATGAATCAGATATGCATGTAGAGAGAACCACGGGTGAGAGTTTATGCAGCCCCACAGAGAGAGAGAGTTTGAGAGACGGGATGCTGCTGTGTGTTTTCCATAGAGCTGGCTTTGCACTTACTTAAGCCAGTTCTTCCTGAAGTCACCTGTTTTTCTTGCTCTTGACTTTTGTGTAATAAATTTTTTTTAAAATTTTTATTGTACTTCAGGTGAAGGCTTACAGAACAAATAGTTTCTCATGAAACAGAAGTACACATGTTGTTTTATGA
>NW_004444353.1:93662-107763 GCF_000243295.1 Trichechus manatus latirostris | reverse complement strand
TTGTTATTATTTCATCCAACACTTCGTATTTCTCAAAATCTTTCACTATATATTATTCATTTAATTCTCACAGTTATCCTGTGATATAGACCTTGAAGGGATTAGTATTCCTACTTTAGAGACGAAGAAACTAAGGTTCAGGGAAGTGGCTTTTTATGTCACTCCTCTTATTAAAACCCTTTAATAGTTCCTTAATACACTCTGATAAAATGCTTGTGATATGGTCTATAGACCTCTGTATGATCTAGCATCTGCCTAACCGTCCCCCCTTATTATATGATAGCTACCACTTTCTCAGTGTCTTTAGCCATATCAACCTTATTTCTCTTTCTTAAGTAGGCCAAGTTACTTCCTCACTTTGGGGATTTTATGTTCAATCTGGCTTGCCTTTGCTTTTCACATGGCTGACTCCTTCTCATTCTTCATGTCTTAGATATCACCAACTCAGAGAACCACTTTAGATGATTCTAACTAATTAGGTATCCTGAGCCACAGTCCCTCCGTTATTGTTACACTTCGCATTGTAGTTTACTTCATGTTTCTCAACAATTTTTTCAATTTTATAATTGTTTGTTTTATTTATGGTTTTCTGTCTCTTTCACTAAACTGTAAGATCTAAGAATACAACAGTCATATGTTTTATTAACTAATACATAGTTCTTACCATAACGAAGTTTTTGGAATAGAGTAGGTTCTCAGTCAACATTTGTTGTTTGAATAAATAAATGACAGAGTGAATAAGGAAAAGGAAGCAAAAGATTAGCTTTTTTATTCTAGTCTCCAGATGCTAGGATCAATGCCTTGTTTGGAAGAGAGGGGGGTTGAGGCCCTATCCCAGGCAATCATGCATTATACACTTGGAGTGAATTGGAAACATGTTTTATTTAGGGATGACTGGTGGCACAGTGATTAAGAGCTATGGCTGTTAACCAAAAGGTCGGCAGTTCGAATCCACCAGCCACTCCTTGGAAACCCTATGGGGCAGTTCTAGTTTGTCCTACAGGGTCGTTATGAGTCAAAATTGACTCGACGGCAACAGGATTTTTTTTTTTTTTTTTGGGAGGGGGACATAGAAGGAATTTCCAAAGAAGAGTTTGGTTAAATTCCTAAAATGTCAACAACAAATACCAGGTATATGGATCTATCAATAACTTACTTGCAGAAGTTTGGTATGGGTTCCTGCAGACAAATATGAACTTGCAGCCTCGCCATACATTTATCTTCATATGTCTAAAGTTGATAGACGTTTTTCCTTCAATTCCTTCTCTCTGCCCAATATACCTTATACTTATGCTCTTCCTTCTATTGTTCAATTCCTAAGTTAATTGCTCATAATCTTATCATTTCTTGCATTGTTTCTTAGGGAAGCTGCTTGGCTGGTATCTTTGCCCTCAGTTTACATTACCACTGATTCCCCCCTTACAGATTGCTAAGCCTTTCTCAACCAGCTCAATTTTTCTAAGGCATCACCTTGAAATTGCACAGTCCTGCTCTATTGAATTTCATCATTATTTTTCTGGACTGGTCCATCAATGCATTTAGCTAGAGTTTTGTACTTGCACTTGGGTGTACATCCATTCAAGGCCATAGGACCAGAATCTCTGGGTCAGCTGCAGGTGGAGAGACCCTCGGGTTCTCTATGTCTAGAAATTGCTAGAGTAACGCTAAAACACAGCATGAAGCAACTGCAATGCATGTCAACTTCGTTTAATGTAGAGAGTTAGTGAAGGGGTTTCTGGATCCAGCTATTTCACTATATCACTGCATGGTGCCAGGTAACTTTACTCATTTATTGATTTAAACAATGAATTTAACAATTACAACTTGTACTACTTTTTAGTGACTACCATGGCTGTGAACAGCACCATTAACTTCAGTATACTATCTCTCAGCTCTGATGAAGACATCATCAGATGAAGACATTGAGGCTTAGATAAGCCGAGTATTTAGCCAGGAGACATGGGGAAATTATTTAATCTTGGTTCTGTTTGCACCAAATATCTTGTTCTTTCAAATAAACTAAACCATTTGTCAGAGATGTTAGTTGGTTTCAGGCTTACTAAAAATATGTCACTTTATTTTAATGGTTCTCAGTTTCCTTATCTGTCAAATCAAGAAATTGGACTAGATTCTTTGTGTTTCTAACTCTGATATTTTATGATTGCAAGATCCAGGGTTCTTGAAACAGAGTTCTCTTTTACTTTTTTACCTCTTTACTTTACTCTCAGTTTTTATCCTTCTGAGAATCTCCTTTCCCTAAAGTTTTCTTGTTTCCAACTTTTTGTTTATGCTACACCATCCTCTCAATAAGTATTTTTTCTTCCTTTCTATTAATTCATGTCTCTTAAAAACCCCATTCAATCATTTTAAATGAGGATTTCTGATTTCTCTCTCTTTTCAACTAGTTTGAGCTTCCCAAGGATAGTTACTCTGATTCACATTGAAAAGGCTTCACTCAGCACAATCTTCGGATTATATTAGGAATTCAGTCATTGTGATGCATGAATAAATGAAAATTCATTGGCTAAATCTGTGGATTATGCTTGAGTGTTGCCAAGCATGAACATTCATAGTTTTCTAAATGCCATTCCAGAAGAGATTTTTTTGTGGTCCTCTTACCCATCACCACCAGAGGCATTGTTTTTAGAAACAGAGTCTGGAATTCTGAACCCTTTTCCGTCCATGGGCTATTAGAAGGAAGCCTCCTTGATCTACTCTCCGTTATTCAGGATATAAGGTTGCCAGCTGGGGATAGCCAATACTCAAGTCTCCTTATTTCTCTGCTATCTCTGTCTTCTGTCATTTCTTTGCCTTTGACTCTTCTTTTAGAAGAGGGAAGAAGGGCTGACAGAGGAGCACCCCAGTACTCTAGCAATAGAGAATGATCTGAGTTTGGGCTGTGGTTACTCATCCTGACTGCTGACCCAGGCTGCTCCGTTATACCACATCATATATGAGCCCAGGAAGCCCCTGCAGCTAGGATTCTCTTCATTTATGCTGATGCAGGGAAATTCAGCCAATCTTCAGGGATACCAAACCTTGATTCACGGAGGAATTGTTCTTTGTTGAGCTTCACCCCTGGGATGGGAATCTTTGGTGAGAGAGTGAGAAGGATAGAGGAGGCTAGAGAGAACTGGGGGGAACAGCGAGCAGACAGAAAAGCCCAGAGTGATTAGAGAATGAACAATCAGAACCCTCTGTAGTGTAGCGATTCTGGTTATCCAGTCCATATTGAATTTATCTAGTACATAGTTTTAACAGATGTTTATGTTACAATGGCCCAGCTATACTTATTTAGCTCATTTTTAGAAAGAGTATCTATTTACTAGGAGGTGGCAGTTAGCCAACCCTGGAGTCAGACTGCTTGGGAATAACTAGGTTGAAGACTTGGTAGGTTGTGAGGAAAGAAGTAACGCCTCTGTCACAGAAGGAAAGAGGTTTTCACCTAAAGAACCTCAAGAACTGAAAGAATACAATGTGTAGACATGAATCTTGAGATTGCTGACCAAAGCCCCGGAGATCAGGAAGTGACATGTACTCCCTGGTTCACAGAGTGGCTGTTTTGCTGTCATGGGATCTTGCGTATATTTATCCATTTATGGTAAGGTGGTGACAATGGGTATTATGACCACAGAATCCACTTTCCTACCATATACCATATTATTTAGAAACTACTGACTAGGTAGAATATTTTAATGGTCTTTTAAATATGCAACTAGGTACCAGCTTGGGGATACCACCTTGTTGGGGTGGGGTGCTGCCTTCAATATACAATATTGGAATTAATAACTATTTTATGATGATGTGTCCTTGATAGTTAGAAAACATGCCCCCAGAAACCAAGGTGTGGAAGTGAAGGCGTCTCACTAACCATCACTCTCAGTAACTGTTATGTATTTCTGTGTAACAATCCACCCCAAAACTTAGTGGCTTATGTAGCAACAATATTTGATCTCTCATGGATCTGGGGGTTAACTAGCTCAGCTAAACAGTTCTCTCCCACACAGTTGCAGAGAATGGCTGGGGCTGGAACCATCTAAAAACTCACTCGTTCACACATCTGTCACTTGGGTGCTGAGAAGTTTCAAACAGCGGTGGGCTGGAACAGCTAGGACTCCTTTGGCATGTCAAGAATCTTATATACTTCTTTTCCTCATTTTATTCTCTTATAATTCTTGTTCCAGAATGAAGACACTATCACTACACCTATTTTTCAGAAGCATAAACTAATACTCAGATCTGAGGTTCTGAGAGAGTGTTTTTCAGAAGAACACAAAGAGGAATAATATCGAAATCAGTACTAGAATCTAAGTCTTTGGCTATCTAGTCCAACATTCTTTTCATCTGTCCACAGGCTGTTTCAACTTACCCAGAAGTGCTGCAAAAGAGCCCATCTAATTAAAGTGTTAGCCAGACCCAGAACCCTAAGTTCTCTTCTGGGTGTGGTTCTGCCAATTTTAATCTATAGAGAATTCACTTTGACAAACCTTCACCAACAACACAAACTCTCCACTAGGCGATGTGTTGTTGGGGATGTGGAGGCAAATAAGAAAAAGTCCCTGATATGGGAGTGATTGCAAATTCATCATCATTGGAATATAAAACAGAAGATAGTAAGTGCTATATAAAGCTACAAAGATTTCTTTAGGATCCTACTTTAGTATCCCACTTGCCCTTCAGATTGGAGCATGGTCCATCAAAGTAGCACCATAGGAAGCTCATGTCCAAGATCAAATTTGACTACATTAGCATGCATTAAAAAGAGCTGTTATTGCATAAACCCTGCCTTCCACTCCAACCTCCACTCTCTTCTCTGTTCAAGTGTAACCATTTGCTCTTCCATGAAAGGAAACTGACTGATTTCTCAGTTTGCAATATCCTTTCTGCTGTATTTATCAACTTTTCCCACAGCTGTCTATATTTTCTCATCTGCATAATATACCTCTCTTTTTTAAAGGAGCCAGTCCAGATAAAGCCTCCAGAAAACCCCTGAACCTCATGCTTCTCCTGTTTTTTTTTTTTTGTTGTTGTTTGCTCATCAGCCTGTGCTTACCCTATATTAGTAACTTAATACTTACTATAATTGCCTACTTGTTTTTCTATGTACTCCAATAGACTATCAGGTTTTCAAAGACAAAATATTGGAACTTACTCATTTCTGAGGCCTCAGAACCTTGAAGAGGTACAAAATAAGCACTGATCAAATATTTGTTCTGATGAAAGAATGATTGATACAGTAATAAGAATAGACAATCTTTACTGGTATTTACTATATATTATAATATATGTCACTTTACACATACTAATCCTCACAACAACACTGCAAGCTAGGTACTATAAGTATTCCCATTTAATTGAAGAACAAACCAAAACACAGAAAGGTAAATAACTTATCTCTCTGCTTACCCAGCCCTCTGGGTAATCTTTCATAATGCACTTATTACACTGTATTAAACATTTGTTGTTTATATATTTTATGTATATACTCAAATGTGGGGTTTAAAGGGCAAGGGATATGCATAAAGGATTTATGTGTTTCTGGTACCTAGCACAGGGCCTGAAAAAATTAAGCATTGAGAAAATTCATATAAAGTAAATGAAAGAATAGGTAAGTGAAAACAGTTTCTCACCAGTATCTAAATGCTATCTCTCTTCCCAGATGCCCAGAACAAAACTCTGTGTAGGACTTGATATATCCAACAATTGATTTCTTGGGTTACCAACCTCTTTTCAGGGCTCCAAACCGTGAAAGCATCTTACATCATCAGCTTCAGCTTTTCTCCCTCAGCACCCTGAGCATGGCCTCCCTGATGGGCTTCAATTTGACACTGTAGATTTTGGGGTGGAGCACAGGAGGCACCACCAGGTACATGTAGGCAACCAGGGCATGTACAATGGAGGAGAGATGCCTCCCAAAGCGATGAATCATAGACATGGTTAATGACTGGAATGAAGAAGACAAACACAGCCAGGATGTGGGAAATACAGGTATTTAGGGGCCGCAGTCGCTCCCGGGGAGATGCCAGCCCCAGGACCGTGCGCAGGATGAGGGTATAGGACAGGATGATGAGCAGGGAGTCTATGCCCGCAGTGGAAACTACCACACAGAGTCCATAAAGAATGCTTATGGTGATGTCAGTACAAGCCCGCCTCATCACATCATGGTGGAAACAGAAGGAGCGGGATAAGAGGACCTTGCCAGGGCAGAAGTTCAGATGTTTAAGCAGGAATGGCACTGGGAAGAGAGAGTAGCACGGGCCACAATGGCCATCCCAATTCTGATGATGACATTATTTGTGAGGACAGCTGCATAATGCAAGGGGTTGGAAATGGCCACAAAGTGGTCAAACGACATGGCCAGGAGCACTGAGGACTCTACCACAGAGAAGGAGTGGAGGAAGAACATCTGGACCAGGCAGGTGTTGAAGCCAAGGAGATGATGGTCAAACCAGAGCACAGCCAAGGTGGTGGGCAGTGTGGACAAGTGAGGACCACATCAGTGAGGGCCAGCATGGACTGGAAGTAGTACATGGGGACAGGTGCAGGTTGGGGGTCCTCCTTATGGCCAGGAGGATCAGGCAGTTTCCAAAGAAGGCCACAGGGTACATGGAGGAGAAGGGGATGGAGATCCAACCTTGGATGGCCTCCAGCCCTGGGATGCCAATCATCAGGAAAGCAGGTGGCTGGAAGGAGGAGATGTTGACATAGGTCTGGGAAGGGAGCATTCTTGGAAGGCAGGCAAGGTCTCCAGAATGATGTGACCTGTTCAATCTGTGCAAACAGATAGACACTGACAGGACATATGTCATTACAGAGACATTATTTTTGTTATGTAGACTTGCATTACATGTGATTATTTCCCATTTTCTTTGCCCTTACTCTGTATTATTAACTTTTTCAGGAATTTCATTAACTCATATATCCTAAAAAAATGCAGTCTGTGGGGAATAGTTTAACTTCTCCATTATTATCAGAAACTAAATAAGTGAAATGAATTTAGAATTTCATTTTTCTAACTGTAAATTCTATACTATTTCCACTCTATCATGCAATGTCTTCATTAAATGAAGCAATGACTGTTAATACTTTTCTAAAATGTAAAGCACTCTATAAATGCACACCATCATCGCCATTATTCTCCTGGTTGTTACTGTTATTCTACTGATACTGCATTTTGCAGTATTCTAAATGCTTTCACATTAATTATCTCACAGGATTCTCACAATTACCTTATACTTTAGACAGGGAAAGGAGTCCTGGTGGTGCAATAGTTAAGCTCTTTCCTGCTAACTGAAAGGTCAGTGGTTTGAATCCACAAGCTGCTCTGCGGGAGAAAAGATCTGGCGATCTGCTCTTGTAAAGAGTACAGCCTAGGAAACCCTATGGGGTGGTTCTACTGTGTCCCATAAGGCTGTTATGAATCAGAATTGACTCGACAGCACACAATAACAACAACATAAGCAGGGAAGGGAAATAGGAAAGTAAAAGGAAGAGATTCTTGAATCCATCAAAGAAGGAGAAAATAGTGGCTTTCCCCATGAACCAGCTATTAAAACTCGAGATCTTTCAGGATTTGAGAGGTTTAAGTACAAATCCTAGGACATTCTGTTAATCAAGTCCCAGTAATGATAGAGCACCAGGCAAAAAAAAAAAAAAAAAAAAAAGTTACTAGGAGAGTTGGCAAATGAAGTGACAATTGATTCTCACCAGGTTACTAAGAACACGTAAATGTTTGGGGTCCGTAAATGTTTTGCCAGAGAATATCAGCCTGGGTCACTAGAGGCTTTTGCAATTCAGGCTGCAAATTACCTTTCAGGAATCATTCTCTCACTCCAGTCATGCAGCATCCCCTACAACTTTCAGAAGTCAGCCAAATATCTTGCTCAGCCCCTTAGTGCACCCATCTAGAGGTCTTGGTTTGCCCTAGAATGTGCTTTCTTGTAAAATGCTCAAATCTGGCGTCTTCTGCCCAGGCTGAGACAACCACAGCTGCAGTGCCAAGGACTCTGAGGTCCCCTCCCCAAAGATGGAATTTCCACTGACACCAACAGAAGGAATGAAGTAAAGACATAAATTTAAGCTCCGTTAGGCTCTTTGAATGTTCAGGGGAGGGCAGTCGTGGTTCAGTGGGAGAATTTTCACCTTCCGTATGAGAGACCCAAGTTTTATCCCCAGTCAATGTACCTCATGAGCAGCCACCACCTGTCTGCAGTGGAGGCTTGTATGTTCCTGTGATGCTGAACAGGTTTCAGCAGAGCTTCCAGACTAAGACAAACTAGGAAGAAAGGCCTGTCAATCTACTTTAGAAAATCAGCCAGTGAAAACCCTATGGATCACGACAGTCCAGTCCACAACCCATCATGGGGATGGAACAGGACTGGGCAGCATTTTGTTCTGTTGTGCCTGAAGTTGCCATGAGTCAGGGACCAACTCAATAGCAGCTAACAACAATGACAATGTTCAAGAAGTTCTTTCCTAGTAATGCCACTAATTTCAGTGTCTGATGCTGGGCAAATTAGCTTGCTAATTTATCAACTAAAAGATATTTCTTACGTTCCAGACATCAGACTCCTCATCTTTTTGTTTGTTTGTATGTAATATTGCTCAGTTTTGAAATCAATCATGTGAGAGTGGTATTATTATCACTTTTTTAAATAAATAATAATCATGATAATACTAAAAAACAAAACAAAACAGGAGGAAAGAGATTTAATGAGCTCCTCTAGGCCGTGCTGGAAGTGACATAGTCCAAATTCAGATTCAGGTCTGTTTGGCTTGGACACTTTCAAAGTCTCGGACAGGCCATGTAGACACTGGAGAGCTGAAAAGTGTGGGGTTAATTGGATTAGATTATCTGGAAGAGCTTGTTTACTTCTGATATCCCATAATGACATGATTTGAGGCTCTGCAGATGAAGCCCCTTCTTATTTTCCCCCAAAAATTTTTATTCCTTATTGTGACCCTGTGGGTCCTCTTACAAAGCCAGTAATTTTTTATCGTGTTAATTATCTACCCATATCTGCTTTTCTTTTTACTAATCCAAGTCATGTTTTTTCAGAAACCCCATTCAGTCTCTTTGTCCTGAGACTGATAATTTCAAAATGTCTGTCCTTATCTATAAGGCTATAAGGTAAACATCTTTTTTTTTTTTCTTTTTGGCAAGAAGAATCAATGATTGAATAAGTGAATGAATAATTGAATGAAGACTTTATTTTAATAATCTAGTTCTGTAAACAACACTCCCTTCCACCCCAGCTCTAAACATAGTATCCCCTAGGTGCATATGCATAACCCATACTATATAGTGTTTATACACAAAAGACCAGTGGCTCCTCCAAATTAATAAAGTTAATACATATTTTTATCCAATCTTATGGGTTTACTTAGGGTCAATCAAAGAAATATTCTCTTGTTTTTCTTGTCTCTTATTTTTTGTTTTTGTTTGTTTGTTTTGTTCTTTTACTAAAATTCCCATTTTAGTAGCCAGGTTTGATTGATATGTTTCTTGGTTCCCATGAAGTTAGAAAGCATTATATTAAATTCCTGAAGCCTGGAAATCAGACCAAGTTTGATCTTCTGTTATTTTCTGCAGGACACGAAAGGGTCACAGCTATTTAAAAATTATAATTCTCCCCTGGGAAGTAGGAAAAATGTGCATGGTCTTTAAATCATTTTCATTTTAGCGCTCTAGGATTCTGTGAATCTATGATTGTGTCTGTCAGGGGAGAGGTGAATTGCCGGGAAACAGAAGAATGACTCCACCATGTTTCCCTCTTTTTCCCCAAAGCCAAGTGTTCTTCCTTCCCCGAAGAATGTGAAGGACAATCTTATAGTGAGAACTGAGACACCACACAAATGTTCATGTCACTCCTAGAATGCTAGCTGGGATGCGATCTTAATACACCTTTATATTGTTGCCCTATTTAGAGAAGAAGTCCCAAGGTGGTGCAAAGGGTTAACACACTTGGCTACTAACTGAAAGGTTGGAGGTTCCAGTCCACTCAGAGGCACCTTGAAAGAAAGGCCTGGCAATTTACTTCTGAAACAATCAGCCATTGAAAACACTATGGAGCACAGTTCTACTCTGACACACATGGGGTCACCATGAGTCGGAATCGGCTTGATGGCAATTGTTTTAACTTAGAGAAACCAAAGGCTACTTATCTGATTGGACACAGAGTCTGGGGACTCTGAACCTCAGGAAATTAGCCTCTTCCACTCCCTTTCCCTAATCTAGGGGCATAGATTTGCCATCTATGGAAGTCCAGGCCTCCTTGCTTCTCTTCTTGCTCCTGAAATCAGCCCATCTCCCACGACGTTGTCTCTTCCTCATGGTAGCACCTGACAGAGTAGGGATTTCAGGCTCAGGAACCATGTCCCCAACCTTCTAAAGAGTGCAGATAAGCATGTGTCTGGTCTCCAAATTATTTACCCTGCTTATTGTCCCAGGCTGCTCCAGAACTCCACATCCTGCAGGAGCCCAGAAGACTCTGCTGCTGAGAAGCTGTCGTTATACCACTGGCTGAATGCCTCTCCACTGGAATGCCCAGATTATGCGCCACAGAGGGGATTTTCTGCCTAGCTTTTCCTGGGCAATGGGAAAGGAGTGTGTGTTGTGGGGTGGGGGGTTTAGGATGGAGAGCTAGAAGACAGATGGGATATTTAAGCAACTGCACTGTGAAGGGGAGGGAAGAGTTAGAATCATCACCTCTATGGGATCAAGGGTCAACCCATTCCATGCTCCCACATACGCATGGAATTTTACTGTACACTTCAATCTTTTCCTTTTACCGTGATCCTCAGTGATGTCAGCTCTGCCACTTGGAGTCACACAGAACAGTTTTTGACCCCTTCAAATGACAACTTTTCAGAGATTCAGGTTCAGCAGTGTCTACTTTCCTCCACTCCCTACTTCGTCTCCAGGGTTGTTGAAACTAGTTAAGCAGCCCTCCTTCCTGTGTCTGTTCTTGGTATGAAATTGTGAAACCTCCTTTTGTTCAACAGCAAATGTGTATCAAGGAACCTGTGGAAATAGAGGGGGAACTAAAAGGTTCTAAGAGACAGAGAGAGACATGAATGATGAATGAGGGCAGTCATATTCACTAGGAGCTCTTCCATCTCTCTGATTTTCCATCCTTAGAGATTCAGTGTCTTCTAACCTAAGGATTTTTCCTTACTATCTTGCTCCATTTCCAGGGACCTTCTTTTATCCTGATAGAATGAATTAAATTAAAAACATGAGAAGACCCCTGGGTGGGATTACAAAACACCTTAAGTGATTGGCTTCCAAATCCTGTTTCAATTGCCCCATTGCCCAATTTTCTGCCAGTGCCTGCCTGTCTGGCCTTGTTGGGACGATTGTGGAATGAAGGTGTCTCTATCCCAGGGACACGAAATTTTATTAAGTGAGGCAGAAGAGTGTGATGTGTGATCAAAGGTTTGAGTCCTTCATGGTATAATCTATTTCGGTCAATAATGGCAAGCCAGAGGGAGGCCATTCTTGAGCAAGGAGGTGCCTTATTGGAACAAGGGAAGCCCATTTTCTCCACAGCTGTGAAGGGTTATCTACAGATTCCATTGTCTGGGATATGGTGTGCACTTAGTAATTAGTCATGGAGTAAATGAATGAATAAACTTCAGGGTATTTAATCAGGAATTATGATTCATGAGTAGGTTTATTCAAGTAACTTCCCTGAAGCCACTTCTGTCCAATTCCTTTGCCGGGTAATGAAAGCATTCAGTGTGAATCAGAATTCAGTTCTTTCCTCGAGGAACTAGAATAGGAGATAGGTACAATGGATAATTTCAATAGCATGTGATAGGTACTCCATGGGAGGTGTGTACAAGCTGGAAAGGGAGCAGGGAAGAGTAGATCAAGGCAGAAGACACGGAGGTAAGGACCTCTGATCTCTTCCTGGAAGGACAAGGTTCTTCTAGTTAGGATGGACGAAGGTGGAGGGCACTACAGCAGTAAAGAAAGCTGGAAGGCCCATTCCCAAGGGCTGTGCAGTTATGGGGCCATCCCTCAGCTGCCTACATTTCTGACCAGATCCATAGGCCCTATGCTACATTCTTTCACTGTCATTCATTCATTCATTAATCAAATAAAAAAAATTATTGAGCAGTTAACTTTTAGGTATCCAGCCTGAGACAAAAAGATAACTAAAACATGATCTCTGATCTTTGGCCTCAAAGATTTCACAGTCTCACTTGTAATTATTTGTAATTACAATACAGTGTGTTAAGTACAATTGAGGGAAGCACAGCATGCTCAGAGATCACAGTAAAAACTCCTATCTTGGATTGGGGTACATGGGCAAAGTACTAGTTCTAGTCTTAATGAAATCACATCTGGTCATGAAAAAATATAATTATTTTGCTTCCTTTGCCTTCTAACTCTGAATTCCTAACATCTATGGATCAGCTTATCCAGGCCCAGTCTTAGGTCTTCTCCTAGAGTTCAGTAATTATCTGAGAGACTGTCCTGTCTCTCTTGAAATACAGAAGGACCCGGGGCATGAGGATACCAGTATATGCATATATTTCTATGCATATGTGTTTTCCACTCATACTCCTTATTTTTGTGAACTTATATCTATAAAAAACTTGAAAGAGTATTACAAATACTTGTATTGCCATCACCTAGACTGATAATATTTTTTCCATATTGGTTTTCTCTCTCTTTCTACACACATACACATATTCTTTTTTGGCTGACTCATTTGAAAGTAAACTGTAGATGTTACAACACTTCTCAACTAAATGTTAACCATGCAACTCCTAAAAATAATCTCTTATGTAACCACAATACCATTTTCTGGAGGTGTGGTCAACATGGTGGACTAGTTAGACGCTTCCTATATCCCTCTTACAACAAAGACATGGAAAAACAAGTGATTTGATTCTATGTGAACATCTGGCGGCCCTGAACAAGCCAAGGTTAAGAAATCCATCTGAGTCATACGGGAGAGGAAGAAGGTTTGGAAGAGGTGAGGAGCGCTAGAGCCGCTGCGGCGAAACTGCTGAGACACAGCCAGGCCGGTCCCGCGGTGAAGCAGGCAAACAGCTGTGCTGTGCACGTGCTCAGGAAGCAGTTTCCACATCAAGAGAGACCCGGCAGCAGAGATTCTGCTTGGACACTCCGAACCAGTGAAGAGCAGCTCCCAAGAGGCTAGGATAGGTACATGCGTGCACCTTTTCACGGCATTTAAAAAAAAAAAAAAAACCCATTTGCGAAAAACCTCTCTTCCTTTTACCTCCTCCCTGCTCTGCAACAGGAGTCCACTGAGCCGGAGGTAGATCCCAAAACGCACCCTGACCCATTCTCCTGGCCTTGGAGAGGAAACAAATAAGCTGCTGGCTCCCCTAGGCCAGGAACACAGGGTCGGCACAGCTCTTTTGCTGGCCACAGAAATAAGGGGTCTGCAGACTCTGAGTGCCTTACACCTCTGTATAGACTTGTGGGGACCCATCTCAACAGTGTCAGCCCTCACTACCACAGTACAACAGGGCAAACATCTGAAGTTTAACTTCAAGTGCTTCAGCTGTGAACAGGCAGATTTGTGACCCTCGAAACAGCCCTGCCCCTCAAGAAGGCACATTCATCAATCTGCAGCAGGGTCTTGAGGTCCGGTGGGTAGCTCCTAAAGTGCCTAGTCACCTGCTACAGGAGTTCAAGAAAAAGTGGTGCCGTCGAGTCTTTGCAGCCAACAGAGCTGGGGGCCCTCAGCCCAGCTGCAAAACTCACCTACGTATTCACCCTAGAGAATAGGGACATGCTTTTCTTTCAGACTCTCAGGGGCAGCCATCAGCCCCCTGCCTGGCTAAGCAAGTGATCCCCTACCACAGCCAGAGTCCAGTGCCTGCACCAATCACCCATGCCTCTCTAAGCCTGGGGGTGAGAGTCTGCTTCACACACTTGGTGACCGACTGCCTGCACACCTGAGATGATCCCATATAGGAAAGTTTAATGGCTTCCGGTGTGCGCATACTTAGTTACAGAACCAACTACCCGGTGACAGGACATTACAGATCAAAAGGAGTCAAAAATCAAATTAGTGCACACGAGTGGCCTATTTGGGCATATCAAAACAAAACAAAA
>NW_004444353.1:83119-93562 GCF_000243295.1 Trichechus manatus latirostris | reverse complement strand
CAATCTACAGATACAATGCAATCCCAATCCAAATTCCAGCAGCATTTTTTAATGAGATGGAGAAACAAATCACCAACTTCATATGGAAATGGAAGAGGCCCCGGATAAATAAAGCACTACTTAAGAAGAATACCAAAGTGGGAGGCCTTACACTACCTGATTTTAGGACCTATTATACTGCCACGGTAGTCAAGACAGCCTGGTACTGGTACAACAACAGCTACATAGACCAGTGGAACAGAGTTGAGAATCCAGATATAAGCTCAACCACCTATGAACAGCTAATATTTGACAAAGGCCCAAAGTCCACTAATTGGGGAAAATACAGCCTCTTTAACAAATGGTGCTGGCATAATTGGATATGTATATGCAAAAGACTGAAGCAAGACCCATATCTCACACTATGTACAAAAACTAACTCAAAATGGATCAAATACTTAAATATAAAATCGAAAATGATAAAGATCATGGATGAAAAAATAGGGACAACGCTAGGAGCCCTAATACATGGCACAAACAGAATACAAACCATAAGTAACAATGCACAAGCACCAGAAGAGAGGCTAGATAAATGGGAGCTCCTAAAAATCAAACACTTATGCTCATCCAAAGACTTTACCAAGAGAGTAAAAAGACAATCTACACACTGGGAAAAAATTTTTGGCTACGACAAATCCGATCAGCGTTTAATCTCTAAAATCTACAGGATACTCCAAAACCTCAACAGCAAAAAGACAAATAACCCAATTAAAAAATAGGCAAAGGATATGAACAGGCACTTCACCAAAGAAGATATTCAGGCAGCTAACAGACACATGAAGAAATGCTCACGATCATTAGTCATCAGAGAAATGCAGATCAAAACTACGATGAGATATCATCTCACCCCAACAAGGCTAGCATTAATCCAAAGAACACAAAATAACAAATGCTGGAGAGGTTGTGGAGAGACTGGAACACTTATACACTGGTGGTGGGAAAGTAAAATGGTACAACCACTTTGGAAATCGATTTGGTGTCTCCTTAAAAAGCTAGAAATGGAAGTACCATACGATCCAGCTATTCCGCTCCTTGGAATATATCCTAGAGAAACAAGAGCTGTCACACGGATAGATATATGCACAACCATGTTCATCACAGCACTGTTCACAATAGCCAAAAGATGGAAACAACCTAAGTGCCCATCGATGGATGAATGGATAAGCAAACTATGGTATATCCACACAATGGAATATTACACAACGATAATGAACAATGATGAAGCTGTGAAACATCGTATAACTTGGTGGAAGCTGGAACTTATTATGCTGAGTGAATTTAGTCAGTCACAGAAGGACAATACTGTATAAGACCACTATTATAAGAACTCAAGAGAAGGTTTAAACACAGAAGAAAACATTCTTTGATGGTTATGGGGGTGGGGAGGGAGGGTGACGGTTATTCACTAACTAGATAGTAGATAAGAATCATCTTAGGTGAAGGGAAGGACAGCACACACTACAGGGAAAGTCAGCACAACTGGACTAAACCAAAGCTAAGAAGTTTCCTCAATACAATCAAATACTTTGAGAGATAGCGTAGCAGGGATGTGGGGTCTGAGGACCATGCTTTCAGGGGACATCTATGTCAATTGGCATAACAAAGCTTATTAAGAAAATGTTCTGCATCCTACTTTGGTGAGTGGCATCTGGGGTCTTAAAAGCTTGCAAGCGGCCATCTAAGATGCATCAATTGGTCCCAACCACCTGGAGTAAAGGAGAACAAAGAACACCATGGACACAAGGCCAGTTTTGTCCCAAGAGACAGAATGAGCCGCATAAACCAGAGATTTCATCAGCCTGAGACCAGAAGAACTAGATGATGCCCGGCAACCACCAATGAACGTCCTGATAGTGAGCACAACAGAGGGTCCCTGATGGAGCAGTAGAACGATGGGATGCAGAACTCAAATTCTAGTAAGACCAGACTTAATGGTCTGACTGGGACTGGAGGCGCCCTGAAAAGCATGGCCCCTGGTCTCTCCATCACCCCAGAACTAAAACAATTTCTGAGGCCAACTCTTCAGACAGGGATTGGACTGGACTGTGGGACATAAAGTGATACTTGTGAAGAATGTGCCTCTTAGTCAAGTAGATACAAGAGACCAAAGGGGCGGCTTCTGTCCAGAGGTGAGAAGGGAAGGCAGAGAGAGTTAGGAGCTGGTTGAATGTTCATGGGGAATCAGGGGCGGAGGGGAGGAGTGTGCTGTCACAGAATGGGGTGATCGGTTGGAGTCTCATAACAATGTATGTTAAAAAAAAAATTCTGTATGGGAGACTAACTTGAAATGTAAACTTCATTTAATTACAACAATTAAAAAAAAAGTAAAAAACAAACAAACAAACAAACAAAAAACCACAATACCATTTTCTAACCTAAGCAAACTACACTAACCTAACAATATTATCCAAGTCACTGGGTGGTGCAAATGGTTAACACACTTGGCTCTAAGTGAAAGATTGGTGGTTTGAGTCCAGCTAGTGGTGCCTAGGAAGAAAGGCCAGGTGATCTACTTTGGAAAAAATTAGCTATTGAAAACCCTATGGATCAGAGTTCTACTCTGACACACGTGGGGTTGCCATGAGTTGGAATTGACTAGGTAGTAACTTGTAATAATATCATCTATCTACAATGCGTATTCAAACTTCTACAATTGTTCTAAAAATGATCAGTTCATGCTAGTATGTTGTTATGTTTCTTTAATCTGTTTTAATCTTGATTAATCCTTCTAACATATTTTTTTAATAACATTGAATTTTTAAAAGAATCCAGATCTGTTGTGTGTGTGTAAGTGTGTATTGCTTCCCATATTCTGCTTTTTTCTCATTAATTCCTCATGCTTAGATTTGGGTTAAACCTTTTTGGCAGGAATTCTACATATGTGATGTTGTGCCTTTATTACTCATATTGGGAGGTAAGTAAGTCTTATTATACTATCATTGGTTATGCTAAGTTTGATCATTTACTTAAGGTAATAATTGCTAATATCTTTACTCTAAAGGTATATTCCTCCCTTTGTAGTTAGTCAATAATCTATGTAGTGATACTTTCAGACTGTGTGAATATTCTTTTCCCCAATATCTTTTAATCCTTTGTTGATTATTGTTGAAGTACATCAGATGCTGCAAAAAGGTGATTTTCTATATTGACCAATCATTTTGCATTTATTAAATGGTATTTTTCTGTAAAGAGGAGCTTTTTATTTTTTTTCTTTTCCTTTCTCCATCTGTCTTTTGAATATCACTGTGGACTCATAATTTGTTTTTCTAAAGAAATCAGCTTGCTATAATCCATTGATGTCAAAATTATTTTTAATTCCCCAGTTGTTCCACTTTGGCCACTGCTATCCCTTTCAAATCTGCTTCTGTGCAATTTTTTTTTTTTTTTTAATTAACATGACCCTATTGTCTTTGTGTTCTTTATTGCTGTGAGGCACAAGATATTCCAGTGTCCCCTGAGGCTTTCCCTGATTCCTACCTGGAATCAGCCATTTCTCCAAGGATCCCAGGTTCTTTGTAGTGGGGAATGGTATTTAGAAACTGATATGTGATTTCTAGGTCTACTCACTGATACTGGGTCCCATTGCTACTGGGCACTCTCAGTGAACAGAGCTAAGAAATTATAGAGGTAACAATTAAAAAATATATATATATTCTTTTTCATTCCTAATGACTGCAACGTAACTTCAGCCTTTGTTCTCTCTTATGTAGACGATTACAAGAATCTCCTAATTGGTTTCTTTACCTTCTTTTTCTCCTCCGTTTTCACCTTTCTAATCTCTAATACACAGTTAAGCCTGTGGAAACTTCTATAATGCAATAGCCATCCAAGGCTGACTCTTAAATATAGAATGAAGGCCAAACATTTCAATAAGGTCTGAAAGGCTCCGCAGAGTCTCACCATACCTTTCATTTTGACCTCATCTCTCTCCGGTATGCACCCACGGAATACTCTGAGCCACATGTGACTACTTGCCTTCCCACAAGCACATCATGCTTTTTCCTTTGTCTAATGTGCTGTCCCCTTGTCCTACCTTTTCTCTGCCTGGCAAACTCCTCACCTTTTAACCTCCTGATCTGACTCCTTTCTCATTTCCTCTTAGCAGGATCAGTAAAGCCTCTCCTGGGTTCCTATAGCACTTGATGTGTACCTCTCACAGTCTCATTATACTTTACTATAATTGAGTGTTTTTAAGCCTCTGTCCTCCAGTGGAGAGAAAAGACCGTGTATGGTTCATTTTAGTGTCTCTAGTACTGAGCACAGGTCCTTGCACAAGAAAACACTGGACAAAATGTCTAAAGTTAATGAGCACATAAGGTCTGAGGGTATCCATTTGCTTGTCATACTTTTGACAATGTGCCTAGGTCTGGGTTCTGGATAAGGGCTTGTTGGCTATATTTGACTATTGGGTGACATTTCTCACCAGATCCTATGGTTTGTTTCTTGGTTTCATCAGCCTTACCCCTTCGCCCTCAGCACTTTGAGCATGGCCTCCCTGATAGGCTTGGATTTAACACTATAGATGATGGGGTTGAGTACAGGAGGTATGACCAGGTACACGTAAGCAGCAAGAGCATGTACTATGTGGGGCAGATGCCTCCCAAAACGGTGGATCATAGACACACCTATGACTGGAATGTAGAAAACCAGAACAGCTAACATATGAGAAACACAGGTTTTGAGGGCCTGGAGACACTCTCTGGGAGAAGCTAGCCCCATTACTGTATGAAGAATAAGGGTGTAGGACATGACAATAAACAGAGAGTCTACACCCACTGTGGACAGAACTACATAAAGGATATTGACAGTAATGTCAGCACAGGCTCGTTTCATGACATCTGCATGGAAACAGAAGGAGTGGGACAGGAGGATCTTGCCAGGGCAGAAGTTCAGCCACTTAAGCAAAAATGGCACTGGGAAGAGGGACACAGTGGCTCGAGCCACAATGGCCATCCCAATTCTGATGATGACATTATTTGTGAGGACAGCTGCATGACGCAAGGGGTTGGAAATGGCCACAAAGCAGTCAAACCACATGGCCAGGAGCACTGAGGACCCTACCACAGAGAAGGAGTGGAGGAAGAACATCTGGACCAGGCAGGTGTTAAAGCCAATGAGACGATGGTCAAACCAGGGCACAGCCAGGGTGGTGGGCAGTGTGGACAAGGTGAGACCCACATCAGTGAGGGCCAGCATGGACAGGAAGTAGTACATGGGCTGGTACAGGCTAGGGGTTCTCCTCACAGCCAGGAGGATCAGGCAGTTTCCAATGAGGGCCACAGTGTACATGGAGGAGAAGGGGATGGAGATCCAGCCATCAGTGGCCTCCATTCCTAGGATGCCAATCATCAGGAAAGCAGGTAGCTGGAAGAAGGAGTGGCTGACATAGGGCTGGGACGGAAGCATCTTTGGGAGGCAGATGAGGTCACCTGAATGATGTGACCCACTTCAATCTGGACAGAAAAATAAAGAAGAAAGATAAAGTATTTGAAAAGACAGCACCTCTAATATTAGGTGACATGGGTTTAAACCCAATAGCAAATATAACAGAGGAAGAGTTAAAAAGGTACTGCCTTTAAAAACAAACTTGGAGCCTAACATAATCTCAGTGTGATGGCTGAGCAACATGATGAACATAATTAATGTCATTGAACTGTACATGTAAAAAATGTTGAAATGGAAATGTTTTGTTACACATATATTTACCACAATAAAACCCCCAGAAATAACACACACACACACACACACACACACACACACACACACAGAGGAATAACAGCAACAAAAAAATCCAAAACCAAACTCAAAGAAATAGCTGCAGCCTAAAGCTACTGACTACAAAGGAATTAGTTGAAAGTGTGAAACACTGATCTTACTTATTACATTTGAACAAAGCAGTGCTTCTTATTTAAAATACGTGAGATGATCTTAAAGTTGTTGTTAGGTGCCTTCAATAAGGTTCTGACTCATAGTGACCCTATGTACAACTGAATCAAACACCGCCCAGTCCTGTGCCATCCTCACAATCATTGTTATGCTTGAGCCCATTGTTGCAGCCACTGAGTTAATCCATCTCATTGAAGGTCTTCTTCTTTTTTGCTGACCCTCTATTTTACCAAGCATGATGTCCTTCTCTAGGGACTGGTCCCTCCTGATAACATGTCCAAAGTACCTGAGACGAAGTCTTGTCATCCTTACTTCTAAGAAGCTTTCTGGTTAGACTTCTTCCAAGACAGATTTGTTCATTCTTTTGGCAGTCCATGATATATTCAATATTCTTCACCAATGCCACAATTCAAAGGTGTCAATGCTTCGGGCTTCCTTATTCATTGTCCAGCTTTCGCGTGCATAAGAGGTGATTGAAAACACCATGGCTTGGGTCCGGTGCACCTCAGTCCTCAAAGTGACATCTTTGCTTTTTAACACTTTAAAGAGGTCTTTTGCAGCAGATTTGCCCAATGCAATAAGTCCTTTGATTTCTTGACTGTTGTTTCTGTGGGCTTTGATTGTGGATACAAGTAAAATGAAATCCTTGACAACATCAATATTTTCTCTGTTTATCATGGTGTTGCTTATTGGTCTAGTTGTGAGGATTTTTGTTTTCTTTATGTTGAGGTGTAATCCATACTGAAGGCTGTAGTCTTTGATCTTCATCAATAAGTGCTTCAAGTCCTCTTCATTTTCAGCAAGCTAGGTTGTGTCATCTGCATATCAGAGGCTGTTCATTAGTCTTCCTCCGATCCTGATGTGGGGTTCTTCTTCATATAGTCCAGCTTTTTGGATTATTTGCTCAGCATAAAGGTTGACTAAGTATGGTGAAAGGATACAACCCTGACACACACTTTTTCTGACTTTAAATCATGAAGTATACCCTTGTTCTATTTGAAAGACTGCCTCTTGGTCTAGGTACAGGTTCTGCATGAGCACAATTAAGTGTTCTGAAATTCTCATTCTTTGCAATGTTATCCATAATTTATTGTGATCCACTCAGTTGAATGCCTTTGCATAGTCAATAAAACACAGGTAAACATCTTTCTGGTATTCTCTGCTTGCAGCCAGGAATCTGACATCAGTAATGATATCCCTGGTTCCATATCCTCTTCTGAATCCCGCTTGAACTTCTGGCAGTTCTCTGTCGACGTACTGCTGCAACTGCTTTTGAATGATCTTCAGCAAAATTTTACTTGTGGGTGATGTTAATGATATTGTTTGATAATTTCTGCCTTCTGTTGGATCACCTTTCTTTGGAATGGGCATAAATATGGATCTCTTCCAGTTGGTTGGCCAGGTAGCTGTCTTCCAAATTTCCTGGCATAGACAGGTGAGCACCTCCAGTGCTGCATTCAATTGTTGAAACATCTCAACTGATATTCCGTCCATTCCCAGAGCCTTGTTTTTCACCAATGCCTCCAGAATTCTTCCCTCAGTATCATCAGTTTTTGATCATATGCCAACTCCTGAAATGGTTGAATGTCGACCAACATCTGTCAGTTTGTTGTACTGTGGTGGCTTTTGTGTTGCTGTGATCCTGGAAGCTATGCCAGCAGGGACATCCATGGTGGGACAGGTTTCAGGGGAGCTTCCAAACTAAGACAGACTAGGAAGAAGGACATGGTGATCTACTTTGGGAAAAATTAGCCAGTGAAAAACTTACGAATAGCAGGGGAATATTGTTTGGTATATTGCCAGCAGATGAGCTCCTCAGGTTGGAAGTTACTCAGAATATGACTGGGGAAGAGCTGCCTTCTAAAAGTAGGGTCAACCTTAATGATGTGGATGGAGTAAAGCTTTCTGGACCTTCATTTGCTTATGTGGCATGACTCAAAATGAGAAGAAACAGCTGCAAACATCCATTAATAATTGGAATATGGAATGTACTAAGTATGAATCTAGGAAACTGGAAGTAGTCCAAAATGAAATGGACCACATAAAAATTGATATCCTAGGCATTAGTAAGCTGAACTGGACTGGGACTGGCCATTTTGAATCAGAGAGTCATATGGTCTACTATGCCAGGAGTGACAAATTGAAGGGGAATGGTGCCGCATTCATGGTCAAAAAGAATATTTCAAGATCTATCCTGAAGTACAACACTGTCAGTGATAAGATATTATCCTTACGCCTACAAGTAAGACCAGTTAATATGACTATTATTCAGATTTACACACCAACGACTAATGTCAAAGATGAGGAAATTGAAGAACTTTTCCAACTTCTGCAGTCTGAAATTGATCAAATATGCAATCAAGATGCACTGACAATTTCTGGTGATTGGAATGCAAAAGTTGGAAATAAAGAAGGATTGGTAGTCAGAAAATATGGCCTTGGTGATAGAAATGACACCGGGGATCGCATGATAAAATTTTGCAAGACCAATCACTTTTTCATTGCAAACACCTTTTTTAAACAACATACACAGTAACTATATATATTATGGATTGCATTGTGTCCCCCAAAAATGTGTGTCAACTTGACTAAGCCATGATTCTCAGTATTGTGTGATTGTCCACTATTTTGTCATCTGATGTGATTTTTCTGTGTGTTGTAAATCCTACCTCTATGATGTTAATGAGGCAGGATTAGAGACAGTTATGTTAACAAGGCAGGATTACAGACAGTTATGTTAATGAGGCAGGACTCAATCTACAAGATTAAGCTCTATCTTGAGTCAATCTGTTTTGAGATATAAAAGAGAGAAATGAGCAGAGAGACAAGGGGACCTCATACCATCAAGAAAGTAATGCCAGGAGCAGAGTGCATCCTTTGGACCAGGGGTCCCTGCACTGAGATGCTCCTAGACCAGGGGAAGATTAATGACAAGCACCTTCCTCCAGAGCCAACAGAGAGAGAAAGTCTTTTACTGGAGATGGCATCCTGAATTCAGAATTCTAGCCTTCTAGACTGTGAGAGAATAAACTTCTGTTTGTTAAAGTCATCCACTTGTGGTATTTCTGTAATAGCAGCACTAGATAATTAAGATGCTTGTGGACCTCTCCAGATGGAATATATAGGAATCAAATCGACTACATCTGTGGAAAGAGACAATGGAGTAGCTTAATATCATAAGTTAGAACAAGCCAGGGGCCGACTGTGGAACAGACCATCAATTGCTCATATGCCAGTTCAAGCTGAAGCTGAAGAAAATGCGAGCAAGTCAATGAAGCCAAAATACGACCTTGAGTATATCCTACCTGAATTTAGAGACCATCTCAAGAATATATTTGATGCATTGAACACTAATGACCAAAGACCAAACAAGTAGTGGAATGCCATCAAAGACATCATACACAAAGAAAAAAAAAAAAGTCATTAATAAGACAGGAAAGAAAGAAAGAAAAGACCAAAATGGATGTCAGAAGAGACTCTGAAACGTGCTCTTGAATGTTGAGCAGCTAAAGCAAATGGAAGAAATGATGAAGTAAAAGAGCAGAATAGATTTCAAAGGGTGGCTCGAGAAGACAAAGTAAAGTATTATAATGAAATGTGCAAAGACCTGGATTAGAAAACCAAAAGGGAAGAACACACTCGGCATTTCTCAAACTGAAAGAACTGAAGAAAAAATTCAAGGCTGGAGTTGCATATTGAAGGATTGTATGAGGAAAATATTCAAAGATGCAGGAAGCATAAAAAGAAAACGGAAGGAATACAGAGTCACTGTACCGAAAAGAACCCAAAAGAATTTGTCTTAAAGAGACTAAACAAAGATGCTCTATTTTGATCAATAAGGAACAGTAGCCTCAATGGAATTAGGGGCAAACAAGCTGTAGAAGCCTGAAAGCTTGACTTCATGGGCTTGCTGTCCTTCCTTCTTGGACTCAGCTTCCAAATACCACAACAAACAAATGAACAAGCAAACAAGTAAATGAAAAACAGCCTGAATACAGGTCAGTAAAGAATATAAGGGAAATGGTTACCCCAAATTCAGCTTAGCTGAGATTTAAAATCCCATATCTAGCTAATGTAATCAACTCTCTCTGAAGGTAGGAATAAGTAATTTTTTTTGGTGGGGAGGGTACTTTGTGCCTCTAGGAAGACGATTTTTTATATTTTGCTAGAAAACTTTTGAAGAAAATACGGTGAATTTAAGCTGTTGGCTGTCAGTTAAGTCATTCTCCCTTTCTTTTTTCTCATACGTGGTTTTTGAGCATACATCAAGGCCTGATAGAGCTTACCCATTCAAAGATGAGTAACAAGCAAGTAAGTTCCAGCACAAAATTTGTGCATACCTATTTTGTAAAAATTAAAAGGGATATAATAAGCTAAAGACATGAAAAAATACTCTGAGAAAAGAATTATTACAGGAAACAGAAGAAAATTTTATATAAAACATTTTTTTTTATTGTACTTCAGGTGAAGGCTTACAGAACAAATAGTTTCTCATGAAACAGAAGTACACATGTTGTT
>NW_004444353.1:74734-76165 GCF_000243295.1 Trichechus manatus latirostris | reverse complement strand
ATTTGACTATGTCTGAGCAGGCAGACTTTGTGTTCTTTGTTGTTTGCTCATCTGTGGGCACAATACTTTTCACCTCCTTCTTCAACTGGCAGGGTCAGTCACTCAGATATGGTACGGCAGGGCAGGTCTAGTTGAAGAGGAGTTACTGTTATGGGTTGTTTGTGGCACTTACTACAGCCACCAGAGTGGGTCGGTAATCAGTGCAGGGCAGATTCCAGTATGCTGTGCCTGTGCTGCTTGGTGGTGTGATGTCAAGTGCAGGGTGCAGGTAGGCAGGATGTAGCGGGGAGATTATGTCTGGAGCTAAGACAGATATGGGAGCGAGGAGATAAGAACAGGAGCCAAAAACATACAAACAAACAGAAAAGAATGCTAGTGGAGCTTGCCGTTGGAGTGGAGAGATAAGAGACTATGAAATGGAGAAAAACAGAAAGGGGAGGAGGAAGGAAAGAAAAGAATGAATAAATGAGAATCAGAAAGGTTAAAGAACTGCAAAGTTCCCAGGGATCCCACTGGTGCAGCTATGATGTCTGGGTAAGTTGCTCTCGGGTGTTGCAGTACAGCCTGGCTAGAAGGCGTAGAGGTATACAATGCCAGGTATTCAGGGAACAGAAAGGGAAGGAAGATATAGAGAGATGAGAAACTGAGCAATGAAGAAAGACAAAAAGGGAAAAACAAGACAAACCAAATTAAAAAAAAAAAAAAGCCAAACAAGAAAGACCCGCAAAGAAACAGAAAAAAAGAAGAAGAAAAAAAAAAAAGACCAACTTTAAAAGAAATACTCTCAGGGATCGCTCTGCACATCTGTTGAAGCCGAAGGGGAGTCTCACTGCCGCGTAGCTCAGCCTGGCCAGAAAGGGATCCCAACTCAAGAAAAGGAAAAGAAAACAATCAAACAATTCAAAACAAACAAATGACCAAAAGCCCCGGGATCCCACCAGTGGGGCAGCCCAAACCGCAAAGCAGCTCTACAGTCAAACGGAGCTCTGCAGCCCCTCAGGAAGAAGAAAGATGGCGCACGAAGCCCGGTACTTGAGCAAAGGGAGGGGGTGGTGGTGAGAGGCAAGTAAGAAATCAAAAGAAGCAGAAAAAAATAAAAGCAACACTAGCAGCCAACAAACGGCACTCAGAGAGCCAGCTAGTGCGGGCTGGTGTTTCTGGACAAGAGACTGTGTCTGTGGGAAGCAGAGTGGGCCAAGTGTTTATGAAGAACGGCAGAGAGTGGGAAAGTGTATATCACAAATTACCGGAGCTCTGCAGCCCCTCAGGAAGAAGCAAAGATGGTGCAGGTAGCGAGGTACTCGAGCGAAAGGAGGGGGAGGTGGGGAGAGGCAAGGAAGAAATAAAAAGAAGTGGAAAAAAAGCAACACCAGCAGCCAACAAATGGCACTCAGAGAGCCACCCGTTTGGGTGTGTGGAATCCAAGCAGCC
>NW_004444353.1:36015-74576 GCF_000243295.1 Trichechus manatus latirostris | reverse complement strand
TCGTACCCCCATTTGCTGGTCTCCGATAGGAGTCCAAGATGGCAGATCTGCGCTGCGTTAGCTGGTAGGGGACCTCTGCATGAATCTCTCCTCGCTCTCCATTCTCTGTCAGTTTTCTCACTCCATTTGGTGCGTGGCTGAGTTCTTTATCTCTTCATTTGATGTTTTAGGGTTTCAGGATTGTTGTTTACTCTGTTTGGCTTAGCTTTTCTGATCTTTGCTGTGGAGGGACGGCGTGATGCTTCTGCCTAGAGTGCCATTTTTGTATATAAAACATTTTGTAAATAACTAAAGAAATTAAAGAAAAGAAAACAAAATAAAATTTGTGATATTACAGTGTAAAAATGAGTTGATAATAAAGAAAGAAAATAAAAAACAAAATGATAGAGCAAAGAAAATAACATGAGGAAAATAATAAAAGCCATTATAAAATTGAAAATAATCTTATTATAAAAAAGTGTGGGAGTGCTTAAAACATGCAGCTATATGGAAAATATGGAGAATATGATTGAAAATAACCAAACACAATTAAATAGAAACATTATAAAAGCAATTAGAAAGAGACTGCAATAGATATACTGAATAAACAATGGAATTCCAAACACAATAACTATTGGTGAAGAAGAGTTACAGGAAAAAGAAAAATATTAAAATATAAATTTTTTTTCCAGAAGAAATAATAAAAACCTGAATTTTTCTGTCAAAGAACTTATGTATCAGGAAATAGCCACTAATGAATAAGCAAATCTAAATATATTCAAAGGCAGTTATTGTATTGTAAGGGTAAACAGAGATCTTAGAAACACCTTGGTAGAATCAATAGATCTCTATAATGAAAAAGAAAATTAGACTCATCCCAGAAATCTCTTAAGACTACTAGACTACAAAAGAAGAGAGTGATGTGTACAGTGAGTTGTGGGAAAATTGATGTGATCTAAGCATTCTCAATCCAACTAGAATATTGTTCAGATGGAAAGAAAAAAATAAAAGAACAAACATCAAAATCAGTATTTTTATTATTATTTGTAGTATGTACTATATTGTAGGACAAACCATTTGAGTAGCTCTGCTAATACCTTTGGGAAACAAGAATCTAAAATCAAAGATGTTAATTTAAATGCTGTGATCATAAATCTGAATTGGGAATATCAGAATAAACTCAAGAAGTATTTTTCTTCTAAATATATATTTCCCAGCTTTAAGTTGGAATTGAGTCGACGACAACTTTTTTTTTTTTTAATCCACAGAAAATGCTTAGAAACACAAAGAACTCAGGAGCAAGGAGTATCCCTAGTGCTTAGATGTGGTCTTTAAATACCACTTTACCCTAAAAGGCATCAGATAGCCTTAAATAAATGACTGATTCCAAGTCATGGGCTGGAAATATGCCAAATGAACTTGTACATCTTTTAATACTAGAAAACAAGAAACCAATAAAGGGAACTAGGATCATTAAAACAAACAAACGAACAAAAACAAAAAACAAAGAATACAGCTTGAAGAGGCTTCCACTTGCTAAAGAACTTAAAGAGGAACTTTTTTTTATTAAAGATGGGTCAATTGAGAATAATAACCACAATAAATTGAAAGAGATTAAATGTGTTAAAAAGCATGAATTAATAATTATACACCAACCACACACACACACACAAACACACACATTTGTTGGTCACCTCTCAAGAATGCTAGGTACTCATTCTATTGTGAAAACTGGCAAAAAACTGATTTTCTTCCACAAAGTATGTCTGTGTTATGTCCAAACCCTTCCCACTGATATGTCCATCTGAGGCTGAGATGCTGGCAGAAGATGGGATCTTTGAGCTCAATGGTTCAGGTATCCACCCATCTAGGAAGTGGAGAAGGGAATGCTTTGGAGCCCCAGGTTACTCACACTGGCTGCTGTCCCAGGCTTCCCTGTCTTTCCACATCCTGTATGAGCCCAGGATGACTTTGTGGTAGAGGGATTGAGCTTTATTCCACAGCAGGGGATATGCATCAGTAACAGTGTCTACCACCAGGGAAGCTTGGGCTTGGGCCGCAAAGGAGTCCCTCCGCTCAGGTCCCTGAGGTTGGTTTAGGGATTACGGGCAGACAGAGGTTAGAGTAACTAAGCAATAAGACAGAAAAGGAGACCAGAATCATAGATTCTACAATATTCCCACCAAGTTTAAATGGTTATCTTCAGAGACTATCAGCTTCAACAGCCCCATCTCAGTTTGGAATTCTCCAGGTTAAAGTTCTAAAGCTTCCTCTGGGTCAGACCACAGGCAGTTTTGGCAGGAGTGGGTGATATGGAGTGATGTGGGTGGGAGCTTATACGCGGTGGCTTAACCCAGATTGGGGGAGTCAGGGAAGGCTTCCTAGAGAAGGTGGAGAGGGAGCAGACTACCAAAAGGCCCATAGAGCTGGTTTTCAACTCTCACTCTGCGACAAATACTAGGACTCTGGGATTGAAGCTGCCGACTGGGGCTGGTACATATTCTACCCACACTTTTAGCCTGGGTCTGACCTGCTGAATCAAACAGGTTCAAAGGAGAGAGCATAGGTGGCAGAAAGAACATGGGCTACAGAGCCAGTTACACCTGGGTTTGAATTCTTGCTCTACTTCTCACCACATAAAAGCTCACTTTCCTTCCTTTCTTATTTCCTAAAGAGCTCCACTCCATAATTGCTCTAGACTCAACTGCTTTCTAAATTAGTTTGGAGTTTGGTCATTCACCTGAAACTACTGAAACTATGGACACATTTGACGTTTTCTCTTCTTTTACTTCAGCTACACTCCCCCGGCTGAATTGGGACCAGCATGTATGGCTACCTTCCTCCTCCAGATGTAATAAGTAAACTTAGAGAAAAATCACACAACCTTGAAAATTTATGTCAAAACAAATTCATGGTCTTTAACCTGAGATGAATCTTTAGTGCCACTTCACATTGTTTCCTCTAAGTTTTTAAATCCTCACCAGTCTTCTCAAGCTCTTAACCCAACCTTCTGTCTCTGTCTTAGTAGCTAATTTGATCTGCCTCCTAACTTCCAACAGAAAATGGAGGCCATAAGCTTCCTCCTCAACTCATCAGTTGTCTTGCCCACTTCCATTCCGACATATACACCGTGTCACTGGAAAACACAAATTGCTTCATGTCAACATTTCCTTCAATCTTTTAAACAACTTGAAAACAAATAATAAAGGGGGAGAAACCACTCCAATTCTAAGATGTATTATATAGCTAGAGTCATCAAAATTGTGTGGTATTGTTCGAGTGACAGACATGCAGATTAATGGAACAACACTTACACCAACAAAATTCTGAACTCCATAGCTTTGCATGGAAGACCATTTACAAGGTTTTTAATTAAGTTTTTTTAAAATTAATTTTGAGACAGTTATAAATTTACATGCAGTTGTAAAAGATAATAGACAGGGATCACATGTACTCTTTACCCAGTTTCCTCCAGTGGTAACGTCTTGCAAAACTATAATGCAATATCACAACCAGGATATTGATATAGTCAAGATACGGAACATTTCCATCTTCACAAGGATCCCTCCTGGTGCCCTTTTATAGCCACCTCACTTTCCTCCCATCTCCCGCTCCCTTTTATTCCCTAGTAACCACTAATATTTTCTACATCTCTATAATTTTGTTATTTCAAGACTGTTATATAAATGGAATCATGTAGTATGTAGTATTTCAGTATTGGCTTTTTTTTACTCAGCATAATTCTCTTGAGATTCTTCCAGGTTGTGTGGAAAGTTTCTTTTTATTGCTGAGTGGTATTATACAACATGGATGTACTACAGTTTGTTTAACCATTCTCTTGTTGAAGGACATCTGGGTTGTTTCCAGTTTTTGACTATTAAAAGTAAACCTGCTACTATTAAAAGTAAACTTTTATGGACTTTTTGTTTGAACATAACTCTTTGTTTCTCAAGGAAGGAGCTGAAACTGGAGTGATTATGGAGTGGATCTCTCTAGCAAGTGAGAAGTAACCAGGAGAGCACTCAGCCAGATGTTAGTTGCATGTTTACTTTTGTTTGTTTGCTTTTCTTTTTTTAGAAACCATCAAAATGTTTTACAGTGGCTGTACCATTTTACATTTACTCTTTACATTTCTATTAGCAATGTATGAGTAATCCAGTTTCTCCATATCCTCACCAGCATTTGATGTTGTCACCATTTTTTACTTTAGCTATTCTGATAGTTATGTAGTGATACCTCATTGTGGTTTTAGTTTACATTTCCTAATGCATAATAATGTTGAACATTTTTCATGTGCTTATTTGTCACCTGTATATCTTTTTCAGTAAAATGTCTCTCCATGTCTTTTGCCCATTTTTTCATTGGATTCTTTAGATTTTTTTTTCAGTTGAGTTTTGAGAGTTCTTGATATATTCTAGATACTAGTCCTTTGTTGGTCAGCAGTTTGAATCCACCAGGTGCTCCTTGGAAACCCTGTGGGGCAGTTCTACTCTGCCCTACAGAGTTGCTATGAGGTGTAATTGGCTCTACAGCAATGGGTTTTGTTTTGTTTTTTAGTCCTTTGTTGGATATGTGGTATGGAAATATTTTCTCCCACTCTGTAGGTTGTCTTTTCATCCTTTTAACAGGTCCAATTGCTCTAGCACCATTTGTTGAAAAGACTATCTTTTGTTTTGTTTGTTTGCTTTTGCCCCTTTATCAAAAATCAGGTAGACATATTTGTGTGAGTCTATCTCTGAGTTCTCTGTTCTGTTCCCTTATCTGTATGTCTGTCACTGCGATAATACCACACAATTTTGATGACTGCAGCTATATAATAAGCCTTGAAATTGGAATGTTTTCTCCTCCTTTATTATTTGTTTTCAAAATTGTTTTAGCTATTCAGCTCTTTTTCCCATTCATATAAATTTTAGTGTATGTCTACAAAATCTTTTGCTGGGATTTCACTAAGAATTGTGTTAAATCTACCATTAAATCATTTTCGGGAGAGTTGGCATCTTTACTATGTTGAATATTCTAATCCACAAATGTGGTATATCTCATTATTTAGTGCTTCTTTGAGTTCCTTCATCAAAACTTTGAATTTTTCAGCTTAAAATTTCTTTTCATGTTTTGTTGGATTTGTATTTAAGTCTTTCTTTCCTTTCCTTTTTTTGGGGTGGGGGTAGATTCCTTGATTATTTCTACGTACACAATCATGTCAGCTGCTAATAGAGATGTTTTTATTTTTTCCTTTCCAATCTGTATGCCTTTTACATCTTTTTCTTGCCTTACTGAATAGGCTATGGATTATGTTTAGTAAGAGTGGTGAGAGCAGACATCCTTGACTTGTTCCTGAGTTCAGGGGAAAAACATTCAATCTTTCACTATCAAGTATAACTTTAGCTAAATATTTTTGTATATGCTCTTTACAAGTTGAGGAAGTGTCCCTCTATTCCTATTTTTCTGAGAGTTTTTTTTTAATATCATGAATGGGTGTTGAATTTTGTCAAATGCTTTTTCTGCATTGATCAATTTGATCATGTGTTTTCCTTTTTTTAGCCCGTTAATATAGTTAATTACATTGTTTAATTTTTGAATATTGAACCAGTCTTGTATCTCTGGAATAAACTCCATTTGGTCATGATTTATAATTCTTTTCACACATTGTTGAATTCTATTTGCTAATTTTTTTTAAAGGATTTTTGTGTCTATATTCATGAGAAATATTGGTCTGTAATTTTTTGTTTTTTGTTTTTGGTATTGTCTTGGCTGATTTTGGTATCAGGGTAATAATGGCTTTGTAAAATAAATTGGAAAGTATTTCCTCCTCTTGTTTCCTGGAAGAGATTGTGTAGAATTTTTCTTTAAATGTTTCATAGAACTCTCCAGTGAAAGGCTACTGGGTTAGAGTTTAGTTTTTGGGAATTTTGTAAATTGTGAATTCAGTTTTCTTTTAAAGTTCCTAAAAATGTTCTATCAAAATTATCTATTTCGTATTGGGTGAATTGCGGTAGTTTGTGTTTTCTTGGGAAGTAGTCCATTTTGTCTAAGTTTTTTAATTGATGTATGTATAGTTGCTTGTAGTATTCCCTTTTTATTCTTTTGATGTCTGCAGTGTCTGTAGTGATATCCCCTGCTTCATTCCTGATATTTGTAACTTGAGTCTTTTTTCTTTTTCAATTTTTCCAGGCATTTGTTAATTTTATTGATTTTTTTTTTGAAGAACCACGTTATGGATTGGCTTGCATTCCACCAAAAGATATGTTGAAGTCCTAAACCTTGTAACTGTAAATGTGACCCTGTTGGAAATACGATTTTCCTTTTGTTATGTTAATGAGGTCATACCAGAATAGGTGGAGGCTAAACCTAATACTTCCTAAATGGAGTCTTATGAAAAGGGAAGATAGATGCCATGTGACCATGGAGGCAGATGCATATACAAGCCCAGGAATGCCAAGGATAAATGGAGGCTACTATGCTGAAAGAGAAGAAGGACCTTCTCCTAGTGCTGATGTAGTGTGGTTGACAGGAGGGATAACTACCTCCCTCCCCTTTCCTTTCCCAAGGAAGAAGATTCTAAGATGAATTTTAGGTAAGTCTATAATGCATCTTTGTTTTTGCTCTCCCTGTTCCCTGCTTCATTGTCCCTTACTATTATCACTGGATCATGGTCCCCAGTAAAGTAGCTATGGTTAGGTCTTTGTCTTAAGGGATCTCAGGTGAAGACACAGCCTATGCTCTGCAATAAAATCTTCCTCCAGTGTTAGAAATCAGCTCACGGTTTCTTGTCTCCGTATCTTTGCACACAATATCCTCCCTCTGCTTTTTCCATTTATCCCCTCTCCCCCACCTCAATTTACATATCACCTTTTCATAAAGCTTTCCTGCATCTCCACTGCAAAGTTGCTTTCTCCTTCCTCTTTGTGGCCACTCTGCCTTGTAAATCCTCATAAGGGTCAGTTAGGGTCTTATATTTATAAATTTTGTTTTGTATCTGACACCTACTATAATATGCACTAATGTTTATTTTTGTGTTCTGTTCACCTTATAAAGGGCCTAACACATTGTAAATACTTCTTGAATGTGTAACATTGAGTAATATTAAAGAAACAGACATTGGGCAAACACTTTGGCACCAGCTGGGAGAATTAGTGGTGATCACTGCAGGAAAGAATCCCAAATATGTGATGCCAGTAATCTCTGGTCATAAATATGCATTAAGTGTAAATCTTTTCTTCCAATAATAATAAAAAAAGCCCGGGGAACTATCCTAAGAAACAAAGTTATGGTCTGCCTTTCTTTCTTATCAATCCAGCCTGGGATAGATGATGTGCTACTCAGAAATGGGGGCTAGATGAAATTCCTGGGGCAAGGGGACTGGTTTACTCATCAGACAACATCAGATTCTCATCTCTCAAGGGGAATTTGCTACCTAAACTGGTGCCCTACACTGACTAGGCCAACATAAACATGGCTGGGAACAGGGCAGTGTTTTTATGGTCCTCATTCCCTGGAGACCCTGTTTCACTGGGAAACATTCTCTCAGTACAGTGAGCACTTGCCTGGGTCTCCTAGTTCTGGAAGACTCTCACAGCAGAGGCTGCCTGAGACCACCTACTGTGAGCTCACTCAGCTCCCTAACGACCCAAAAGGCTTCCTCCAGGAAATCCTTGCAGATTAATTGGAATAAGAAGGCAGAAATTCTCCCAAGGCCTGATTCATGTGAATGAGGAATAAGCAGTGGCCATAAGCCTCTTTTAGTTTGCTCCCTCCTAGAATGCAATCACATTCTCCTGAGACAGCTTTCTAAACTGTGGCCTTTCTGTTGGCATTCCTTGTTCAGTGCAGAAGATCCAGTCATTATTTTCAATTCTATTGCCCTTGTCCATTCTCCATTCCTTTTTCCTATCCCACAACATTAGTCCTGGACTGGGGTGAGAGAAAGAGAGAAAGAGTCCCACTCTTAAATTCTAAGCTCCCAGGTTAATGTGACCAAGTGGGTGCTTTGAGAAAATCTGTGTGGCTTGCTTGTGATAGGCAGAAAAGCACATTCTTATCCTCTCAATGTTTCCGCGAGGCAGGGACAGTTACTCCCCTCCCATTGTAATACTAATAACTAGTATTTAGTGAATTTGTACTATGGTACTAAACAATATGCTAAGCTTTGTACATGAATTATTGCACACAGTTCTCACAATAACACTGAAAGGTAGTCACTATCATTGTCCCTAATAAAATAGATGAGGAAAATGAGGCTTACAAAAGGGAAATTAATTTGACCAGTCACAGAACTGTTTGCTCGTTCTGTTGGACTGAAATTTCTTTTTGAGAATCTATGAATATCTCTTGGGGTAGAAATTTCACAATATTTGAGGGCAGGTTTCATTTTTTGAAAAAGCCATAACTGGCAGGATCAAGGGTAGGAGATAGGGCTGAGAAATGCCGTGTTTGGGCAAATAGCAGGTGTGGTCACAGGTAACGGGGCTCATTTCCTCATGTGGGTCAGAAAGCAATTCCCAAGAAGATCCCAGAGGTTTTAGCCGTGAGGCCCATTTATAATTGTTCATGACTTCTGAATGGTGTTCAGTGCATATAATGTTTAGAATAGGGATAGGATTTAGAGGTTATATAATTCAGTCATCATGTTTTATAGAGTGAGTTCTGCTTAAGAGCCCCCAAAATCCAGGTTATTAGCATGAGAGAGGCTTCTTTCTGTCCATGGTGCAGGCCAAACTCCATCTTGTTTTAAAAACTCTACTTTAGGCTGCTTTACTTCTACTTATCATTAACTTTAAGAGAAGCAGCTCATTGCTATTGTTTTTGGACATGTTTGCTTGAGAAGTGGTATAGTTTGAACTAGATAAAAAGACAGAATTGTTTTCATGGCAAGCTGTAGCAGCAAAGATTGCAATAACAATTGTTCAGGGAATTTTCCAGGAAAGGATCTTGCAAATGTTTGTAAAAGCTAAGAGACTATATTAGAAAATAGTATATCTTTTAGTCAAAACATCAGTCAGTTATTACTATATGAGGGTACTCTAAAACTGAGGTGCTTAGTATGATTAAAGATGACTGTCTTAGGTCTAAATCAAAGCTCCATTGTGGAATTAAACTTGTACAAATCCCTTCTCTCGGCTTTCCTGAGGATAATGCTTGCGATTTAGAGTAGCAACTTCAGGGGAACTTTAGCCACCCTCAGCAAACGAGAGCGGGGACAAGAACATGGTTTGTGAAGAAATGTTTGTCCATAAATGTCTTTCAAGGCGGTCTCAGAAGAATATCTTCACAGTAGTCCTCAGGAATAATGTATACATAACTTACTAGTTGGCTCCAAGAAATCTATGTTAGAAAATAAATCAGCTAAGCTTGTAAAATTTCAACTTGATATTGTCTTGTAACCATGTATAACCCCAAGCCCCCATGATTGTAGTCATGTACTCCCTTCCCCACTTTTCTGTATAAATAGCTCACCTCCCCCTCAGAATGTCAGAGTCCTTGGTAAACTCTCACCAATTGTTGCCCGATCTGAATCATTCTTTTCCTTCAATAAACTCTTTGTTTGAATTTTAACAGAGACTCGGCTGTGCTCTTTGACGATTCAAAGAGGTTATGTGAATTAGACATGGCTACCCACCTAGTGATAGAACAGGAACTGGCTAAAGCTTGTGTCCTCCCCAGGTTCCCTCTGCGCCCACTCTAGAAACACATAAATTTTCTTTCTGGGAAAGATGAGTATGAAATAGGAGAGTAGATATCTCTGTAAGAGCAGCTCACATTACTCCACAGGGTAGGGACAGTTTGGCTTAACTTTCGGATATTGCTTTTCCTTCTAGAAGATACATGAAAGCTTTGAAGGTAAAGGTCCTGTGCCTATGAGTGAACTTTACTTCAACTCTGAAGGGCAGTTATTGCTCTGGCCTGCATGTTCCAGATGAAACAACAGATGTACAAGAGGAAAAGTGAATTGTCTAAAGTCACTTCCTGCAGAAGAAGTCATTTCCCAGGATCCCTCATAACTAATCTTGGTCACTCCATGCTTGCTTGGTCAGGCTACGGTTCTCATCGAGTTTAATATAGTGAGAGTTAAAAAGCAGAATTAGAAGTCAGAGAGACTTGGGTTCAGCTTTGAACTCTGCTATTTTCTATTGCATGACTTTGCAGATTATTTAATCTTTTTGTGCCTCAGTTTCCTAATATGTAAAATGGGTATCATCTCAAATGTTTGTTCTGAGGATTATGTAAGTAACATGCAAATGGTTAAGTGCTTGGTTGCTAACAGAAAGGTTGGTGGTTAGAATCCACCCAGAGGTGCCTTGGGAGAAAGGTCTGGCAATGTAGTCCCAAAAGATCACAGCCATTGAAAATACAATGTATATTTCTACTCTGAAACATATGGGGTCCCTATGTGTCAGAAGTGACTTGAGGGCAACTGGTTTGGTTTGGTATTTATTTATTTATTTATTAAATACCAAACCAAAAAACCAAACCCATTGCCATCAAGTCAAATTCTGATTCATAGCGACCCTATAGGACAAGTAGAACTGCCCCATGGGGTTTCCTAGGCTGTAATCTTTATGGAAACAGACTGTCACATCTTTATCCTCCAGAGTGGCTGGTGGGTTCAAACGGCGACCTTTCTGTTAGCAGCTGAGTGCTTTAACCACTGAGTCACCAGGACTTCTTGTACTTATTACCAAAAACCAAAATCAAACTTGTGGCCATTGATTCAATTCTGACTCATAGTGACAGTAGGGGATAAATAGTAAGCCTTCAATAAATGGTAATGTTAAATATAATAGAGTTGTATTAGATACTAGCTTTCTCAAACCTTATCCCATTTCCCTAATCTGGATAGAGTAGTTGCTCTATGTGTTGCATGTCACACTTCTTTGGCCTACCTTTTTCTTCACCTACAGCTGTGACAGACACTTTTGTTCATGTTGCCTATTTCACATCAAGTGTGTACCTCTCCTCTCTGTTTTTCTGCCTTAGGACTTTCTCCAAAGCCATAGCAGCAGACACACCTTGAAAGTGCAGATGAGTTAGAGCCCCGGGGCAAGCTCCAGTCAAAGTTAATGGGTAAATGCCCTAGCCTACCTTTTCGGTAGACATTCCCTGGGACATTCTGTATAGTACAGAAGTCCTGGCAGAGTCAAAAGCCCATTGTTCACAGCAATGACCTCTCTAAATTTGAGGTTATAGCATTTATAAATGTAAATTGGCATAACACTTAGCAAAATTTAAAATAAAACTTTATTGCATCTTATACCTAAGTTAAGACTCAGACAATATCAAGTGATGTACACTAAAAATGTTGCACAGATACAGAATACACTAAGAAAAAGGAAAACATGATTAAGGAGTTGTAAGAGACAAATAGACAAAAAAAAAATTCTCCCTTTTTCTGAAAAGAAGCAGGTGGTAAAACTGTAAAAGGTGACTGTAAAACATGAAGAGTAACCTAGATTTATTGCTCACAGCAAGGACAGGGTTATCTTTCAGCACAAATACAAACATATCCATTTTACTACACAGCAGGGAGAAAACAGGATTTGCACAGATTGAGGAAATATGTATTTGGTTATGGAATTTAATTTTAAATCTTGGCATAGCACCTACAAGCTGTGTGACTTGGTTAAGCCACCTTGCCCATGTAAGCCTCATTTCTCTTCCTATTAGTGGGGGACAAAGATGGTATCTACCCCATAAAGTTGTTGCAAGGATAAGGTAAAACCTTTAAAGAACTTCTCATAGTGCTTGGAACATTGTAAGCACTCAAGAGATGTTAATTAATGATATTATTCAAGGTTTACGTAAATTCCCATGTAATGCATATTATACCAACAGTGAGGACTGTGGCAAACACTGGCTTCTATAAATTGTCAGTTTCATTTTCCTCATTTTTAAAAGTTGTGCATGTCAACCAAAAAAGACCTCCTTAATAAAGAAATTTAGAAAGTAAGGGCAAATATAAATCACTAGTAATTTGAGCACATTTCCTTCAAGGCATAGGTTGTTTTTCAAGTTAGTTTTGATTATGTATCCTTATTGCTTTTCTAAACATTATAAGCATGTTTCTTTTTTCATTGTAGTAAAATATATATGTAATAAATCATTTGTCATTTCAACATTCTTCACCTGTACAATTCAGTGACATTAGTTATGTTTATCATGTTGTTTAACCATGACCGTTATTCATTACCAAATAGCATGTTTCATCTTATAGCAGGGTCTTTAAAGGCACCTAATATTTCATTCAGTGGATGGGATATGCCGCAGTTTATTATTCTTTTATATATTATACTCCAGGAGTTCTAATATATGACTACTCCAAGTAATGGTGTAATTACTATATTTTATGAAAAATTTGGTTTATGTAATTAAGCATGTTTTTATTTATGATAAAATATTTAGGATATTTATTTAGGATAAATTTTTCAAAAGTGAAATTACAGCATTAAAGAATATAACCCTTTTTAAAGTTCTTGTTACATACTGCCAAGTTACTTTTCAAAGATTTTGTGCCAATTTCCACCATCCTCTGCAATTTCCAAAAATATCTGTTTCAACACAACCTCACTTCCGGTGCAAATTTTCATTAATAAAAACCGCTAAACTGTTAGGCAAAGAATGCTATCTAATTATTGTTTTAATGTTTCTTGGATAGCTAGTTAGATTGAATAAGTTTTCCCCCCGTTTGAAAGTCAATTATATTTTGTGTTAGTCCTCCTTATGTTCTTTCTACTATTTATTGGGGTATTAGTGAATTTTCTAATTTAAACTGTTTATATAATAAGGATATCAATAACTTTTTCATCTATGGAAGGGAACCATGTTAGCCTCCAAAACATACTTTGGTGCCCCAGACAGAGGCAGAATTTGGAGGCCAAACCAGAGAAAAGCACTTATGTGCTTATGGGCAACTGGAATTAAGTTAGTGTTAGGAAAGTTATATCAAACCATTAAAGATAAGAGGAAGTAGAGTGGGAAGGGTCAACTGCCTCCCACAGACTGAAGGTTCTTGTCATAGCTGATCTTGAACATGGCAAGCACCCGTGTTCTGATCTCTTTGGTCTTGGCACCATAGATGATAGGGTTGATCACAGGAGGCAGCAGCAAGTAGACATCACCCATGAGAACATGCACAATGGGATCCAGGCTGTTTCCAAAGCGATGCACCACTGAGAGGCCAATGAGTGGCACATAGAAGGCCAACACCACGCTGATGTGTGACACACACGTCCCAAAGGCCTTGGCCCGCTCTGACTTGGAAGGTAGCTGTAGAACTGTTCGTATAATCAGAAAATAGGACAAGGAAATGAACACAACATCCACGCCCATGACCAGCAGGATGGCAGTAAGACCATAGACCACATTGGGTGAAGTGTCTGCGTAGGCCAGCTTCATCACATCCTGGTGCACACAATAGGAGTGTGAGAGCATATTGGAGTGGCAGAAGGCCAGCCGCTTGATGAGCAGAGGCAGTGGTAAAAAGAAGAGGGATCCTCGGACCACGGCCACCACGCCAATCTGGGCTGTTACTGTATTGTTGAGCACCGCAGCATGGCGCAATGGGTGGCAGATAGCCACATAACGGTCAAAGGCCATGGCCAGCAGGATGGTGGACTCGATGGCTGAGAGAGCATGAATAAAGAACATTTGGGCAAGGCAGGCTTCAAAAGTAATTTCCTGGGAGTTGAACCAGAAGAAGGCAAGGATCTTGGGCATGGTGGATGTAGACAAGGCCAGGTCAATGGCTGCCAACATGCAGAGAAACTGATACATGGGTGCGTGTAAACTGCGTTCTGTCCTTACGATGAAGACTACGATGCAGTTTCCAAACACTGCCACGGCATACATTGCGAGCAGGGGGAAGCCGATCCAGAAATGGGCTTCCTCTAGTCCTGGGATACCAATAAGCACAAAGGTGGCATGTGTGAAGTTGCAGGAACTCATAGCTGGCACCGAGGAGGGGGGACTGGAGAGAGTGAGGTCACACTGGCAGCCTGCTAGCCTGCTAGGACATGGAGCACAATCAGAGGCCAGCCCTGGAAACCTGGGAACTGAGGGCATTTTAGCTTTTCCTATCTTCTCTGCTCCTACCCCCTAACCCGCACTGATGTCACTTAGTCTCTTCAATCAGCTTTGAGTAACTCTTCCAAAGGGAGAAGGTGAAAGGTCAAATTCATTTATCAAGCATTACTCTCAAGGACCATTTAGATTTTTTAAAAGGGAGCCTGGGGAGAACAATTCTTACCCCAAAATATGACCTTCCCAAGTATGCTCAAGACTCCTCATCCTGGCCAACACCTTTATTGTCTGGATACTGGGTAGTCCTTTTCTCAGATAGGTGTTAAGAGATATGCTATTGGAAATCCCTTCCAGCTAGGGCTGTGCTTTTTCTTTTTTAATTAATTCATTCGTAAGCATTTACTTATATCATCTGCTATGTTCAAGGCTATTTACTAGATGCTGCTGATACAGAGAGAAAAGACACCTCCCCTACCCTCCAGCTGTGCTGCCTAGTGGAGGCAATAAAGTAAACAAATTGTTAGAGTATTGTGACCAATGCTAGCATAAGGTGTGCATTTATTGCAGGCAGGGGGACAGGCATGATCAGGATGATCCTTCTGTTTAGTCTTGAAATATGTGTAGAAATTAGGCAAAGAAGGGAGTAAAGAGTGTTCCAAGAAGCAGGGAAGGGGGCTTTTTTTTTTTTTTTTTTTTGCAAATTTTCAAGATTCCAGGTCTCTAGGTCTAAGGCCAGTGAGGAGTAAATGAAACACAACAACAACTAAAAAAAACCAAAACCAAAACTGAAAAGAAAATAAATAAACAAAGAAAAAAAAAAAAAGAGAGACCGAAAGTAAAAATTTTCAGGAATAAAGGAAACTCTTTCAGAAACATAAAATGAATGTAGCTCCTTTGGACGAAATAAAGGTGCTGGCAGGACACAGGAACTCCAGCAGATCCTAGCTGCCTGGTATGGTCCTTGTGAAGGCTTTTTCCTCTGGTCCTAGCTGGTGGGATTCTCCACACCTGCACATTGCCTTCCAACGCCACTCCCATTCCTTCTAGAGAGCTTGGGCTGAGTCCTGACCTTGAGATAGGTAGTTTTACAATGATGTTTCTAGAGCTTTGCCTTTCCTGGAACCTCTGCCAACAAGCAATCCATGTCACGGGAGATATTTCTTTCCTGGAAGGCTGAAGTCACTTCACTCCAGCCTTCTGCCCACACCCAAACACAGGGACATTGACCTGATCAAACCCTTTCCCTGCTAGGCTCCCTAGATGCCCTAGTCTTTAGAACTAGTTATCTCTAAGGATCCAAGGGCTTGGCTTCTAGGAGCTGAGGCTCTTCTTCTTGGAAATAAACTCTGCAAAACTCTTCCTCAATGGTATTCGGGTTAATCTGTTAATTCCCACAGAATTCTTCCTTCTTTCTAGCATAGATCCAGGAAATGCCTTTCCTTAGACCTTAGTGGAGAGGGTTTGGGTGCCAGTGGTTTTAAAATATAATATGATAAAATAAGGACTAAGACATTTAACTTAGATTCTCCCCATTTTAGATAATCAAGGAGGACCAGAACCTGTGTTGTAAGGTCATAAAAGCCATGCCTCTGATCTATATTTATTTTACATTCTCAGAACTTGTGCAAAGACACAACAGCTACCTTCCTTGATGAATATCGAATACCAAATATGGCCCCCAGCAGCTCTCAGAACACAAAAAAAAATCCCTTTTCAGAGGCAGAGAATGCTATCCTTTAGGGAGATGCAATGCTTTCATCATAGATAACTTGGGAAAGGGATATTGAAATCCAATCAAGTCATGCTGGAGAGTGTGGAATTGAGCTAAGGAAACTTCTCTAAACTCAGATCTCTAGACCACTGTGTCCAAGAGAAATGGGGACAATAGTGAAGAAAAAGGCAGGCATGAGGGACTGTCAGTGGGAGCATGATGACGTATTTCCCCTTCCTCAAGGCTTTTTGCTCATACTACTGTAGGCAGCGCTGACAGATGCTGCACTTTACTGAATTTTCTCCTGGGACATCTTTTATGCTTTGCTGGCACCTGTACTTTCTTACTGAAGTCTAAGCCTTTGAAGCCATCATCTCATATCCCCAGGTACATATTCCAGAAGACCTCATGTCTCCCTCACCTGGTGTCTGCCTTTTGCCTAAGGTAGCCTTTGCCTAAACCGAATTTCAACTTCTCTTTGGGCCTGAAGGTGGCTGCTACATTCATTCTCACCTGCCTTCTGAACTGTTAGTGAAGACTGGGCCATTTCTTTCCTGCCCATGGAGGTATGAGTGGAACACAAAAGCTCCTGCCTGCCCTGCCATGAGAATGTGTGGGGTCCTCAAGACCCTTTATGATGGCAGGAGTCTTGGGCTGCCTAACTCCAGGTGAGGGCATATTTACCTGGGAATGGTGCATCCTACTGAGTGAGAGCAGCTGGAGCTGGCTCACCCTTTCAGGAACAGGTCTATTTACAATGCTGCCCAGAGGCCCTTGGGAACAGGCTATGGGAGTACTTACTAACTAAAGCACAGGGACTTGGAAGACAGGGGCATCTCTATATCTTCTTGTGTGTTGCTCCCATAGGCTTCCCACTGCCCCTGCCTAGGGGAAGAAATCAAAAAGGGCCTACAGCCTCCACAATCCTACCCACACTTACATATAGGGTTCTTGGCAATCTGTCCCCTCTCTTGAAAGCTAACCCAAGCTCTCAAGGTCAGCCACTCTGTGGTGAGTGCATTTTCTCATTAGCACTCTGCTCGTCAAAACAGGCAACTTGGGTGTATAGTTATGGCCCCTGGGATCTAGGAATTCGCATTCTTTATAAAACCAGGATGGGTATACAAAATGTAGCTTCATTATTCAAGATAGGGACATGTGTGCGCTAGATGCATTTGGAGAGAAATGAGTAGTAGCACCTCTTGCCTGTACTCTGACACTTCTCTGTATCTGTTCTCAGCTTTTCTTTCTTTTAAAAAAAATCTTAAAAGTAGAAAAGCCACTCTTTATTGCACCTGTGTTACAGATAAAGGCCAAATTAGATAAAAGACCTTAGCTTTAATTCATATGGTTAATTAGTAATATACTGTTTGAGAAACTAGATATTATGATTCTTTATTCATTTAACAAATATTTATGGAAGGCCTACAAGGTAATAAGCAAGGTAGACAAAAAAAATCCCCACTTTCTTGGAGTTTATATTCTGTTGAAGGGGACAGACAATAAATAGAGTTAATATGTAAACTAAATAGGATTATCAGGAGAAAAAAATAAAGGGCAGAAGGAAACAGATATGAACTATCAGCGGACAGTAGAAATTTTAGATAGGGTTGCTAGGGAAGGCCTTATATAATAGAGATATTTGAGGACAGGCTGGAAGGGAATGAGGAATATATCCATGCAGATATTTGGGGAAGAATATTCCAGGAAGAAGGAACAGAAATTACAATGTCCCTAAGCCCGGTGTATGTCTGTGGATTTAGAACAACTAAAGGCCAATATGCCTGAACAGAAAGAACATGGGGGTGAGTAGTAGGGAGATAGAATCAGAGAGATAATGGGGAACCAGATCATGCAGCATCTCATAGGACTTACAAGCCATTTAAGGACTTTGGCTTGGACTCTGAGCTGAGGCTCTATAGGGTGTTTGAAGTAGAGGAGAGACATGATCTAATGTACCTACAAGGACTGTTAATTCTATCAGACTAGTCTTCTCTGGAGCCTTGGTGGTGCAGTGGTTAAGAGTTTGGCTGCTATCTAAAATGTTGGCATGTGAATCCACCAGCTGCTCCTTGGAACCCTATGGGGCAGTTATACTTTGTCCTATAGGGTTGATATGAGTTGGAATCGACTTGATGGCAATGGCTTTGGTTTTGGTTTGGTCTTCTCTGACTCGCCTCAGGCTTGTTTACACGTCTGTGCTGCTGCCCAGGTTCCTTCTCTCATTTTTCACTTTTACCTGTGTTGTTCCTTCTTTCATTTTCCCTTTCACTCATGTTTTTGCTTCTTTCATTTTTCCCTTTCTATGACTTCCCCATACTTCAAGCCTCTATGACCTAGCTTAAGCATCAGCTTCTCTAAGATTTTCCCCAGTACCTGTAGATGCTGTGGTTGCTCTCTTCCAATGATATGTACCCCACATCATAAGTCATTGGGACTGTCTTTATATTTTATTCAGTATTTATTCTTCTCTATCTTCTGTCCTTTCTAAGTGTGCTCCACTTACCTTGTCATTGTTACTGTAATATCTGAAAACAAGGACAGAACCTCTTTCTTATCAGTTAGCCACCAAGTGTTTATTAGGCACCTACATCTGGCAACCGAGTTCATTCATTCATTCATGCAATAAACATATCCAGTGAGAGTTTTTGTGAGCATTGTGCTGAGTGTAGGGATTACAGAGGTAAATAATACAGAGTTCTTGTCCTGAAGGTGCTCACAGAAATCTACACAAAAAATCTTGAAATAATATGGATAAGCAGTAAAAAAAAAAATAAATGGCCGGGATTTTTATGAGAACTCAAAAGAGTGACTTTTATCTAGTCAGAGAATGGATCCAAGAAGAGAGCATTTCAGTGGAGAGAAAGTCATGGAGTCAAGAAACAGAAATCTCTGTGGGGTGACTATTAGCAGTGTGTTGTGGCTGGAGCATAGAGTGCAACACAGGAAGAAAGAGAGAGATTGGAGAGGTGAGCAGATGTGAGCTGATGACAGCCATGAATGTAAGGACTTTATCTTGTTGGATTGGGAGGATGTTAAGTGTTTTTTAGCAGGGGCATCATAACCCAACATTCTATTTAGATAGATATTCTGGAAGCTATTGGGAGCGTAAATTTGAGGAGGTAAGATTGGATATGGCTATGAACTTAATCATGTAAGATATAAACTTAAAGGTGCATAACTCTTCATCATCCCTCACATACGGTTCTTCAACTAGTTCTATTTTTTCTTCTAAATACCTCTTGAATGTTTCTTTCATTTCCATCTTCACCACCATCACCATGTACAAGTAGCTACAATAGTGGCCATGTGTTTACTTCATCTCTGCCTTTTAGGAAAATCCTGGATTCATTGTGACCTCGTCCACCTTGGTCAGAGCATGACCTTTGCTCTGCACACTACTCATTCCCAAAGTGTGCAAATTACCCACTCCCTGGTGAGGAAGCTTAGAAGCTTGCAGGATTGTTGGATAATGGGGGTACCAGAAGATTAAGTATATAATTTCGAGATGAGAGTCTGAAACAAACAAAAACTACATTTTTTTTGTATATTAGTCCAGTTACAAATACGTATAGCCACAGAAAACTAATCAAAGATTAATATTTATATCATATGAGAGGCTCATTAAATTGATAAGAAAATTGTAAGGCTTCAACTGCTGTAGTAGGTACCTTTAATTTTTTTTTTTTAGTCTTTGGAGTTTCTTGATGGCAGCTATGATTATACTATATGATCCCCCTGCCTTGACACTCCTCTGGTCATTGATGACTAGACTAAGAAGAAATACTTTACCTTAGATAGGCCAATCATATTCAATCTTCCCTGGAATATTTTAATGTGATAAAGAGGTAACAGGTTCATTTTTCTGTGTATTCGGTACCAAAGAAAGATAACTTGGAGCTGTGGAGCAGCCATATTACATCATCTGTAAGTATGGAAAACAGAAGCTTACAATTTGGGAAGTCAGAAAATGTTGACAATGAGATATTTATAATGCAAAGTAACACACGTGAAACGGCAATTAAATGGCTTAGGCACCAGTGCTGGTGTGTGCGTGCACCTGAAGAATTTAACCTTAAAGTAACCCTTGCAATGCAAAATCTAGGGCCACTTTGGGAGAGATGGAGGGTTAGGAGCACAGACCTACCTACCAGGCTTAGGGACAGAGGAAGCGCTGCACCCCACTTGATATAGTGTGCTGCTCAAAGCTCCATTGTTTAAATATATTTGTTTCTTCAATCTGCCTGAAGACGAGTTGCGTTCAGAATTAGATTTTCTCCATTTCGTTAGGATATACTCCTCAGGAGGTACCTATTTGAATGTTACTGCTTTGCTTTGAAGGAAAAGACATAATTTCATTGCAAACATCACTTTTCTTTTTAATCGAAGAGAAAATTTCAGACTAAAACGATGAGTATGTATGAGTTGCAAGTAGGGGACTAGGGAAGAATAGAGATTAGTGCTGTGCCTGGAGAGGGTTCAATCAATGAGAGATAGTCAATTTTAGGGTAACTGTTCCACAGGGACAAAGAAAGTTACTGAATTCCTGACAGGAAGTGAATGATAAAATAGAGAATGGAGGGAAATATAAGTACTTGTAGATCACACAAATTCACTCAGATAAAGTCCTACTTCAAGGATCCCTTGAAGAAATATTAGTAAAAATGGAAACATTTTTAATTGAAATTAACAGAAGAAGAAGTATATTACCTGAGTTGACCAGATGAGTGAACTATACCTTTAGACTCTAAAGTTTAGAGTAGCGAGAGTGTCCTCAGGCACCAGTGAAACCGACGTCAGAAATGTTTTATCAAACCTCATAATGGAAATAAGAGTTAACAGAAAGGAGGCATCCAGTAGAATTAGGGGTATTTGGAGAAGGCATTCTACGAAAAGTTAGTGCTTGAAAGATTGCTAAGGTTTGGATTCGGATAATTCCGGATGAAGAATTTCAAGGCTTTTAGCATGGTATGTCTTAAAGTGTTGGGCCAGAGTGAGCTTGTAATATTTCTTCCCTTACACCCCCAGCGACATTTACTGAGAACCTACTTTGTGCACAGTGCTATTAGAAGCTAAGGGATAACACAGATAAGACCCTTTTAAAAGAGTTTGTAATCAAGTGAGGGGGATAGATAGGAAGGAAAAAGGAATAATAAATAATTCTGATTTACAGTGTACGATGGCATATAACAGAAATGGTTATAAGAGTGCATAGGACTTCCATATATATCAATTAATTCTGGCTATCAAGATACTTTTTAACTTCATACACAATGATTGAGTTTGAATTTTTGGTCATTGAAAAGAGGTCACTTTTTAGAAAAATAAACTATGATCTGAACAATTTCTCTTTCATTCTAATCTGTATGTCTTCCCTTACATTATTTCATTAATTCAAACAATGTACTCATTGCCCACTCTCATTTTTTTGACAGTTTTCTTTCCTTCCCTTTCTTAATGTGAGATCAGAAAAATAAATGAAATAACAGAAAACATGAAGTCTGGCTTGACCTGCTCTGTGCTGAGCCTAGCAGAAGAGAACTTCCTCAAATTCCCTTTCTTCCATCTCTACACCACCGTATCTTCTTGCGTCTTCCTCTCACTCCTGCTGGGTTCAGAGGAAGATGATTCCTACTCTTTCATAGCCAATAACTCTACGTAAACTCTTGCTTATTCATCATGAACACTTAGTTCAGTTCAACAGCAAACACATACTGGGAGCTCAGGATGTACCAAGCATTTCGTCAGCCACTAAGAATATGAAGCAAGTCAAATAACAGACCAGTAAAGGAGTCAGAAGAAGCCTGGTTGCACAGTGGTTAAGCTCTTGGCTGCTGACCGAAAGTTTCGTGGTTTGAAGCCACCAGCCGCTTTGTGGGAAAAGGATGTGGCAATCTGCTTCTGTAAAGATTACAGCCTTGAAAACCCTATAGGGCAGTTCTACTCTGTCCTATAGGGTCACTATAAGTTGGAACCCACTTGATGGCAACGGGTTTGGTGTTTGATAAAGGAGTCAGACAAAAAGAAAGAAATATGAGTTGTGATGTGTATAAGGATCAACTAAGATAAGACAGAATAGTGCAAAGAGTGGCAGATTCTGGGTCTGGGTGTGACATGAATGTGTCTGTGGGTGTGCCAAGAGGAGTTAGTTTCAAGGAATTTGGACAAAGTAGATGGATTATAACTGTGTAAAGTTTTGATGGGTGGATGTGAGTTCACAAAGACGAAAAGTGGGAAAAGTATACTCTTAGCATAAATAACATGAGCAAAATGTGGAATAATAACACAATACAGTTTTGTTGGTCAACTATAAGAAAATTCGTGTGCTGGAGCCTTGAGTATGAGGCTGGGTGCAATGAAAGATGAAGCTAGAGGGATCAGCAGGGGTCAGGTCATGAAAATCTTGAATTCCATGCAAAGGATAAAGAAGTTAGGCATTTAAAATATTTTATGACTAAAAAAATAATTAATTCTCATCTCTTCTAATTTAAATTCAGCGAAGTTCTCTCCCTTCTTTAGTGCATGTTTAGTACAATTGACTCCCTTTCTGCAGTCTATAGTATTCATTTACCCCAATCTAATAATGACAGCTTCCTACACTTTAATATAGTTATTTTTAACTCATTCACTTCAACGAAAATATATCGAACATCTGTCATAATTGGGCACTGCCCTAAAATAATGAGCAATATAAGATAGAAACTCTGTTTCTCCCTCAATTTCCAGCCATATCTTATAACAACAACAAAAAAGTTCTTTGAAGAATGGTCTGCTTTTGTTTGTTATTTCCTCACCTTCAATAGCGATCTGGATTCTTTTTCTAATAACTCTCAGAAACTTCTCCAATTTATGTCCCTAATGACTTACTAAATGCCAAGGCCAAAGGTAGTTTTCAGACTTTGTTTTCTCTCTCTCATCTGAAATTTTGGAAACCCTGGTGGCAGAGTGGTGAAGAGCTACAGCTGCTAACCAAAAGGTCAGAAGTGTGAATCCACCAGGAGCTCCTTGGAAATCCTATGGGGCATTTCTACTCTGTCCTATAGGGTCGCTTTCAGTCGGAATCGACTCGACGGCAACGGGTTTGGTTTTTTTGGTTTCTGAAATTTTGGCATTGTTGACCACCTCCTCCTTGAAACTTTCTCCCTCCTTGAAGCTTTCTCTTTTGTTAGCTTCAAAGATTGTTGCTCTGTTTTTTGTTTTTTTTTTATCAAATTATGTTTTTGCTTTCTGCCTTTTAATTTGTGTCATTGTGTAGTATTCTGCTCTTACCTTTCTTCTTTTCTTGCTTTCCACAAGAAAAGATATCATAGTTATTCCCATGGCTTTAAATAGCACTTACATCCAGAGGATTCACAAATCTACAGTCTAAGTATGATCTCTCTTGAGTTCCGTTTTTCAAAAGTTTAGCAGAATCTCTAAAAGCTATGGAAAAAGATTCTGGACTTAAACTGGAAGGCAAAATGAATAATGAAAGGCGAGTTAAACAATCAAATTTTCAATTTAGAAAGATAACTGGTAATAGTTTGGAGAACAAATCAGCGCTCTGTGCTTGAAGCTGGTGAAATAAAGGTGAAGAAAATACTTTATCTACCCTGTGGGGTATCTCCACCCACAAACCTTCAGCCACCTAAGCCACAGTAAGAACCAAACAGAATTTATTCCCTTCCCCATCCCAAATCTGGCCCTTCCTCCTACATTTCATTTATCAGTAAATGATATCAAATGCTAGCAAAGCCTCTAATTAGAATTACCTCCCCAAACACACTCTCCTCCCTCTCCCTCCTCCCCTACATATAAATATTCATTGCATTCCTACTGATTCTACTTCTGAAATGTCAAAAACTGTAGCCTCAGAAGATCTACGTACGAAGGCTAAGTAATAGCAATCTGGTTGGAAGTGGATACTTGATGCTGCATTTCACTGAACTTTTCTTATGCTGAAAAAACTTAATTGTTCATATCTAAGAGTAAAGTGGGGATATTGGATATTATTAGGGAGAGGCACTAACATTTTCCCGAACTACTCTTTTGTACTGCCTCGAATCTGTCCCATTCATTTCTCTAACTCAGACACAGTCTTCATTAGCTCTTGAGTAAAGTAAACTATAGTCTCTCATCTAATTGTCCTGTCCACTCTGACCAAAATGATTCTCTTCTTTCATTGTACTGTTATGAGCTGTAGCCTGTAGCTATGTCTTCAGCTGATGAATGAGACGCTATAGCATCATCTATATTCTCTCAGCCATTCTCAATGGCATGGCTATAGTGTGTGACTGACCTAGGTTCAGATCCTTGCTCAGACACTAACTAGTTCTGAGACCTTGCATAGTGATAATAATACTAAATACTACTAATAACAATAGTCATCATTTATTGGACACTTGCTCTGTGAATGTTACTGTGCTAAGTCCTTTATAAGCATTCTGTCTTTTAATTCTTACTACAGTGCCATGTAGCACATATTATTAGCTTCACTTTTCACGTAAAGACAGTGAATGTCAGAGAAGTTAAGAAATATATTCAAGATTGCACACAACTAGTGAATGTTAGAGCTAGGATTCTAAATTTAGATTCCAATGTTCATGTTCTCAAAATGATTGTTTTACTGAGATCTGTAAGTAATATAAACTTTCTTTACTCCAGTTTCCTCATCTGTAAGATACGATATGCACTGGACCTAACGTAGTGCCTGGCATGTAGTAGGTGTTCAAAATTGGGTTTAGAGATGAGGTTTTCCCATCCTCTTTGGTTTTCTCAGGCACCAAACAACTGACCATGAAAAACATATCAGCACATTGATTAAGGAGCCACAGGGTATCCAACCCCCAAGAGGCAGAACAAAATGACTTTTCTCTACATATTTCCTGGGAAGAACAAATGATACCATCTCAGAACAAATTACACTGTCTTCCTCATCCCACCATCCCACTGTCTAATCTAATTCTGCACACTGTGAGGAAATTCTTCTGTAGGGATAAAAAAGTTCAGCTCATCTAGAGTCGCGTGCTTTCATTGAACAAAAGCAGTTTTACTTACAGAGCCCACACAGCAGTCCTGCCTGTCCCTGTCAGGCTGACTCAGAAGGCTGAAGAGACACTGGATTCCAGAGGAGTGTTAAGCTTATAAGGAGACTTATTCCAGCCTGATTGGAGACAAGCACAGCACTGAAAAGCCAGTTCCTGGTGGTGGTGCTAACTCACAGTGTCTCCAGGGTGTGGAGGTTCCCAGAAGACTTTTTCTGCCTTGAAGAGTCTTTTTCATATTTTTCATTATGTAATTACTTATAGTGGCCATGTGCTGTATAGGTGGATGTCCTTATGTCTTAATGTAATTTTGCTGAAGAGTTTTTTTTTTTAATAGCTTTATTGAGATATTATTAACATACATAAATTCACTCATATAAAGTGTACAATTCACTGGTTTTTAATAAAATCACAAAGTTGTGCAACCATCACCACAATCTAATTTTAGAAATTCTTCATCACACCCAGAAGAAACTCCATACCCATTACCAGTCACTCTGAAGGTTTTATTTTTAAAGGAAAAGTTATACTAAAAAATTGCTAAAAGGTATCCCGTATTATGACTGTGAGTCACTCTCCAACCCATATCTCCTCAGCGTCTATCATTAGTCACAGCAGTACTATCTCATTAGCCTACCTGTGCTTTTTAGTAGTCTCTCTCTTATACCTAGGAAAATAATTCACTTATTCACCCATACATATATTTAGCAAATGTTTCATAAGAGCCTCCTGTATTTCAAACATCATAATAAAAGCTGAAGATTTAAAAAAAATGAACAGAACATAGTTATTACTACCCACTACCACCCATCTGTCAGTTTGTCGTACTGTGGTGGTTTGCCCGTTGCTATGATGCTGGAAGCTATGCCACCAGTATTCAAATGTCAGCAGGGTCACCCATAGTGAACGGGTTTTAGAAAAGCTTCCAGATTAAGACAGACTAGGGAGAAAGGCCTGGCCACCAACTTCTGAAAATTAGCCCGTGAAAATCTTATGGATCACAACAGAATATTGTCCAACTCACTTGCTTTAAATGCAGCCTCAGGAAGGATCAACTAACTGCTAGAAGACATCATGTTTGGTGAAGTAGAGGGCCACCGAGGGTGTAGGAGACCCTTGGTGAGATGGATTGGCACAATAACGACAAGGAGGGACCTAGACATGCTGGTGACTGTGAGGATGACACAGGACTGGGCTACATTTCATTCATAGCAACTCAGTGCACAACTGAAATAAATGCTGCCTGATTTCTATGCTATTCCCAAGATTGGTTGGGAATTGGAGTGTTGTAATCCATAGGGTTTTCATTGGCTGATTTTCGGAAGTAGATCATCAGGCCTTCCTCCCTAATTTATCTTATTTGAGGAGTTCCGCTGAAACCTGTTAAGCATCATAGAAACATGCAAGCCTCCACTGACAGATGGGTGGTGTCTGCACATGAGGTGCATTGGCCAGGAATAAAACCAGGGTCTCCTGCATGGAAGGCGAGAATTCTACCAATGCCTCACACACACTGGTACACAGACCTTAAAAGCATGGTTTGTCTCACTGCTGTACTATTGCTCCAGCCTTGCAGAACAGTAGCTGGTAATTTGATTCAACCTTTTGGAAGTCTTAGCACAATATCCTTCAATAAAAATCATATACTATAAGAATATACAGTTATTAATGTGTCAATATTAATACCATTGAACTTAGAAAACATACCACAGTCTGTAACATCACTGGACTTCATATTAATGTTTCTAAAACTTGGTAATCCAAACAGAAAGGACAGAATTGGAAATAAGAAAACTATGCCGTAGGGACTTGCAATAAATATTATTTATTGAGTGCTGACATTTATTTAGATGTTATGAAAGTAAAGAGTAAAATATTTGTGCTTAGCAAGTCATAAAAGATTTTGTTTTTAATTTATAATACAAAGTCTCAAGCTGCTGTGTTATGATGGACTAAGCACTCTTTTATACTGTTTATATGAACTTTCAGGAAGTCAATTTATCTGTAGATTATTTATTGCCTATTATGTCCATAATATTTCATTTCCAGAAGTTTATCCAAAAGAAAAATATCAGAGATGCAGGCCACATTCTATGTACAGGAACATTCATTGCATTATCATTTACAGTAATAAAAAATTGTAGGTAGGTAAGATTTCAATGATTCAGAATAAAGTATTTAATATCCAATCATGGGATATTATGCAACTCTAAAAATTTTTGCATGTAGCAGAGGATGTCAATTGTCATGCTGGACCAGGAGATGGGAAAGTAGGCTTCAGGGCTGAGAGTCTTACAAGGCAGCAAACAGTCCAGGTTCTGAAAGAAACAGAAGGTCTGAGATAGGAGCAAGAGGTCAGAGGCAAATCAGGTAATGTAGGATTAATATCCCCAACTTGGCTGAAATAAAAGCAAGTAAACAGAAACAACAACAACACCAGACTGGTTTCTGCAACAAAGATTGTTCTGTTTGGGCCACTGCTTACAAAAATTAATAAGGTCATACAACTCCTACTGGGCCACCACCATCTAGAGAAAGCCTCATTCACTTCTTTTCCTGGCTTTAGCTAGGCTGAATTATTAGCAGTTCTCCAAAAGTTTGGCAGTTTGAACTCACCAGCCGCTCTGCAGGACAAAGATTTGGCAGTCTGCTTCCATAAAGATTACAGCCTTGGAAACCTCATGGGGCAGTTCTACTCTGCCCTATGGGGTTGCCATGATGACAGCAGTGGGTTTAATGGATAGTTCGTGGTTACTTAGTTAGCCCAAGGTCACACAAATAGTAAATGACTGAGCTGAGCTTTAGATCTAGGCTGTCTGGTTCCAAATACTTTGAGGTTAGCCAATGCTATGTTGACTTTCAATGTATAAATGGATGGCGGCAGATATTAAAAATATTTAAGTCCTAGAACAGGTCAATTAGAATAGACACTTGACATCAATCCAGAATTGATGTTCAGAATAGAATAGACATCAATCCAGAACTGGTGCTGATTATTATGCCCTGTCTGTGTGTACTCACTGGTTATGTGGCCTGGGATAATGAATGGTTTAAATCTCTTGGGTTTGGATAGTAGTTGTTAGGTGCCGTCGAGTTGGTTCCAACTCATAGCAACCCTATGTACAACAGAACGAAACACTGTCCGGTTCTGCCCCATTCTCATGATCTTTATTATGCTTAAACCCTTTGTTGCAGCCACTGTGTCAATCCGTCTCATTGAGAATCTTCCTCTTTTTCGCTGACCCTCTACTTTACCGAGTATGATGTCCTTCTCCAGGGACTGGTCCCTCCTAATAACATGTCTGAGGTATGTGAGACAAAGTCTCCCCATCCTCACTTTTAAGGAACATTCTGGCTAGACTTCTTCCAAGACAGATTTGTTCGTTCTTTTGGCAGTCCATGGTATATTCAACATTCTTTGCCAACACAGTGACTCAGAGTTGTCAATTCTTCTTCAGTCTTCCTTACTCATTGCCCAGCTTTCATATGCATATGAGGCGATTGGGTTTTGGCTGGAAAAACAAAACAAAACAAAACCTATGTTTCTGTTAACAGTAGACCATCTCCTGCACTCCCACTCATGGACCAGTGTTCTTCAGATTGGACCCCTGAGCATGGCCAGCAAGGTTCTCACATTTATATCCCAGATTAGATGCAACAGCCTGGGCATCATTTTTTTGCTTTGTATCTTGGAAGATGATCCAACAGAATGTGGAAATTATCAAACAATATCATTGATATCACACACAAGTAAAATTTTGCAGACGATCATTCAAAACCAGTTGCAGCAGTACTTTGACAGGGACTGCCAGAAGTTCAAGCCAGATTCATAAGAGGATGTGGAAAGAGGGATATCATTGCTGATGTCAGATGGATCTTGGCTGCAAACACAGAATACCAGAAAGATGTTTACCTGTGTTTATTGACTACGCAAGGGCATTCGACTGTGTGGATCATAACAAATTATTGATAGCATTGCAAAGAATAAGAATTCCAGGACACTTAATTGTGCTCATAAGGAACCTGTACATAGACTAACCTGTACATTGAACAGAGCAAAGGGATACTGCGTAGTTTAAAGTCAGGAAAGGTGTGCGTCAGAGTTGTATCCTTTCACTGTATTTATTCAATCTGCATGCTGAGCAAATAATCTGGGAAGTTGGATTATATGAAGAAGAAGGTGGTATCAGGATTGGAGAAAGACTCATTAACAACTGAGATATGCAGATGACAACCTTGCTTGCTGAAAGTGAGGAGGACTTGAAGCACTTACTGAGGAAGATATAAGACCACACCCTTCAGTATGGATTGCACCTCAACATAAAGAAAACAAAAATCCTCACAACTGGACCAATAAGCAACATCATGATAAATGGAGAAAAGACTGAAGTTGTCAAGGATTTCATCTTACTTGGATCCATAATCAACACCCATGGAAGGAGCAGTCAAGAAATCAAAAGACACATTATACTGGGCAAATCCGCTGCAAAAGAACTCTTTAAAGTATTGAAAAGCAAAGATGTCACTTCGCGCCTGACCCAAGTCATAGTGTTTTCCATCACCTCATGTGCATGTGCAAGCTGGACAATGAATAATGAAGACCAAAGAAGAATTGATGTACTTGAATTATGGAGTTTGGGAAGAATATTGAATATTCCATGAACTTCCAGAAGAACAAACAAATTTGTCTTAGAAGAAGTACAGCCAGAATGCTCCTTAGAAGCAAGGATGGCAAGACTTCTTCTGAGGTACTTTGGACATGTTATCAGGAGGGACTAGTCCCTGGGGAAGGACGTCATGCTTGGTAAATAAAGTAGAGGGTCGATGAAAAAGAGGAAGACCCTCAAGGAGATGGATTGACACAGTGGCTGCAACAATCGGCTCAAGCATAACAAGGATTGTGAGGATGGCGCTGGACTGGACAGTGTTTCATTCTGTTGTACATAGGGTTGCTATGAGTGGGAACTGACTCAATGGCACCTAACAACAATGACATCTGTCAAACACGGTTAATGTATCTACCACAGTAGTAAATACACTGTTACCAGTTTTAGACTGGTATCTCAGCAGCCTAGCACCTTTTAGATAGCAAGAGACTTACAAGGTTTTGTAGTTTTCTTTAATCACTACCTTGTACCCGGTCATTTGTTGTGCCTATGCACAAGTTAGACCAGCTCTCAAGATCCTCAGAATACGCAAGAGAAGACCTTGAACTCTGAATCAGATAGTCACTACACTAGCTTCAGTGCATACAGTTACTTCTGTACCTGGGTTCTATGCCTTATGATTGCTGAGACTGGTAAGCTAACTCCTGGGTGATGCATGAACCCAGCTTCTCCCTTACTCTCACCCTATGAAAGTCTTACTGGAAAGTTAAGAGCTTGGATTCACAGTTGTTCAGGGGTGAAACTGTTCAAGTGAAAATTGGAACTGACCTTCATCTCTAGGCTTCTCGTTTGGAGAAGTGTGTAGGTGGATTGAAAAGAGATTGCCCTATAGAGTCTGAGGTTTGGGGCACAAAGGGTTAGCAGGACACAGCTGTTCAGAGATTTCCCTTAGGAATTTGCTTTTCTGCTAGATAAATGGCTCTCACCAGGCAGCCTCTGGATTCCTTATAAAGGCTGCTTTCTCAAATCTGACAGCTCTCCCAATTCCTGAGTTCTCGCCCTATTTGTTCTCCTGGCAAAGAAAATCTCTTTGGACATAGCTTCAGAGGGCAGGACTGATCAGGGGCTGTTATCCCAGCTATAGGAGAGAGGGACCTTTTTGCTGTAAGTTTGTGAGGTGGAAGTTATATCTGTCTCCTTCTCCTTTCTATCTTTCTCTTTTTCATTCCCTTTCTCTCCTTCTCTTTCTTTTTCTAAATGGCTATAAAAGACTCTGCTGAGATGACCCCTCACAGAGCAGGGAACAGGATCAAATGACCTCCCTTTCTTGACCAAGAATTCTTCTGTGCATGAGGTCAGTGTTGTAGTGCATTGCAGACTTTTAAAAATACATCAGGCCCTGTATAATCTTCAGAATGGGTTATAAAGACCAAGCAGAACAGTTAAGAGGCAATTTCTGAGCATGAACTCGGTGTTATGCAGTCAACAGATCCATGCATTATGTCAATTAAAAAAAACAATTGGTCTAATGTTCTAAGTAGTTATTACATATATGGAATATAGTCACGAGCCTGTGTTTGTTCAATCTACAATTTTTTAAAAAACAAGTTCTCTCCAAATAAGGAGTGGCAAGAGCATGGCATTTGGGCTATGTATGTCTTGGCAATTTTCTCAGTAAGGGAGAAAGATAAGTTTAAATATATTTTTTCCAGAATTGTAATTTCATACTTTCTCATCAGTTTTTGTACAGGAAACTCAAAGGTGGTTAAAGAATCAGAGAATTAAAAAAAAAAAATTTTTTTCTTCCAAGATTTGGTAATACAGTTTCCTGTATTTGAAGAGTCTAATATGTTTACCTTTGATTATAGGAATTGAAAACAGAGACCATGAGAAGCACGTAAAGCAGTAGAAAGGTGGACTCAGACAAAAAGATAAAGTGAAATAAAGTGTTTGGAACATAAACCATTGCCGTCGAGTCGATTCCAACTCATAGCGACCCTATAGGCAGAGTGGAACTGTCCTGTAGGGTTTCCAAGTTGCTGCTGGTGGGTTCAAACTGCCAACCTTTTGGTTAGCAGCCGTAGCTCTTCACCACTGCACCACTAAGGCTCCATTTGGCACAAAGGAGGTATTTAATACAGTATCATTATTGTTATTAGGGAGAAAGTCTACTGTGATCAATTAGATAATCCATTAGGGTCTCATTTATATGCTATAGCAAAATGAGCATCAAGTTGAGAGTCTGCTTCCTCATCTTTAAAATAAAGAGGGTAGGATTTTAAGATTCTTATCAGTTCTCCACTTCTTTTGGGAAAAAAAATTATCACAGTTCCCAATCTGAGCAATGTTTTAGTCTCAAGAACATCCAATTAATAAGAAATTTTCTCTCCTATTTTAAAATATACTGATATGGCTACATGAATTTGACTTCGGATTTGTGGGAACCATGCATCAAGATTATTAAGAGTCCAAGGGTATTTCATCATTTTCAGAAGCAATACATTGATTTCTTCAACAAATATTCTTAGACGTAATTGTGCCAGGCTTTATTACTGGCTCTGAGAACACAAGCCTGGAAAAAAAGAAACAAAGGTGAGGTACTGGTGGTCATTTCCCCCTAGTGGCCATGCCTGTGGAGTCTCATTAGAAGGTGTTTCTCTTGCCTTTTCCTTAAATACTACTGTTTCCCAAGGCTCTGTCCTTAGACCTCTTTTCTCCTAGATTTAATACTCCTCAATATTTAACCACTATTGCGGCTTCAGCCACAGCCATTGATTTGATAATTCTCAGGTCTTATTAGTAGGGCAAAAGGAGCTGAAACCCCTTATGGGTTCAGGGGTAGGTTTGTGTCCCAATTTTTGCCTGTGAAGTCACTGGTGAAAGTGAGGCTTATCTTTCAACTAAAGTTCAAGGGCTGACTCCAAAGGGCATGGGTTTTGTTGTGTTCTGCATTGCCTTTCAATTCAAATTTTCTGGTCTATAAGATTTAAGAGAGTCTTCAAAGAAGAGTGTTGCATTGAATGTTTTTCTCTTTTCCTCCCATCAAATAGCTATAGAAACGTCCTTTTGATCCCACCTTCTGTAACTAATTAGTCTCACTCAAGTCCAGGCTCCAGCCTGTTCTTCCAGGGGCTGGAATGAAAGTCTACAAGTTGACTTACCCTCAAACATTTTCTTTCCCAGAGTCATGTACAGACTGTCTTGGGAAACCAGCTCTAATTTCAACTCTGTCCAATGCACACACAGACACTTTGTAGATATTTAAATATTTGTTGAATGAATGCAGGTATAAATAAATGAATGAAGAACAAATACATTCAACACCCAGCATTCTTTCTATAGATGAAAATGTGGTGAGAGAAGTCTTAGGTCAAGAACCAACATAGAGGAACTTCTTAGATGCTATAGATTCATTGACCTGAGTGAGTGCGTGCTCATGTCCCCAGAGGAGATAATCACAGTCATCATCATCCACCTAAGTGGAGCTGAAATCAGCTGCAGAGAAGGTTTCTGAGGGACCGACTCCTTAGAAATCCATTTTCAATGCCTTTTAAAAAAATCAAGAAACTTACTCTTGTTATTCTGTTCCAGTTATGATATATTAGGGTCCAATGAGTTCCTTTGTTCCGCTGAGATTACCTTCAGGCCGTCTTTCTTGGGGAAGTATTTCCCTTAAACATCTTCAAGTTCTCAGATATTACCCGGATAAACAAACTCTTGCCTACTTTTACCTGCTATAGTCTATTTGCTGAGATTTAATTGTTTCTTTCGGGTTATAAAGTTTTTATCAACACTGTTCTGTATTTATTCAATTAAAAGTATTTTACTAGTAAAATATTTAGTATCTTTATTTTCGTATGTTTATTTGGTCCACAAGGACTTGTAAATCCTAATGGGCCTCAGCATTTTGGTCTTGGAAACTGAAAAGTGAAGAAAAGCAGGGTGAATTGCTTTTTGAGTTTGCTTTGTTGCCCAGATATATCCCATCCGCCCATATACATGGAATTAGTGAGTTGAAAAATATCTTAATGTCTAATCTAACCCATCTTTTAAAATATGTATACGTATATGTACTGAAGCCTAGATATAACATAGTGAGACTCTTGCTAGAACCCAGATTTCCTCATATAATTTAGTGTTGTTTCTTCCTTTAGTTCATCCAAGATCAGTTCCAAATCTAAGAAAACAGTAATTGACTGTGCACTTTCACTGAAGAATAGGGCATGATCTGTTCCTACATTGAGTGATAGGTAAGAGAAAGTAAAAACTTTTTTTCCCCCTTATTATTACAAGACACGGTCTTTTCCCCCAGGGAAATCTGCTTCCTTCACTCATCATGCCATCCTTCAACCAGAGCATTTTCCACCCTGCAGTGTTCTGCCTTACTGGCATCCCTGGTCTCGAAATCACTCATACCTGGATTGCCATCCCATTCTGTTGTTTCTATGCCATTTCCCTCTCTGAGAATGGCATGATCCTATTTGTCATTGTCACTGAGTCGAGCCTCCATCAACCCATGTACTATTTCCACTCCACGCTATCCTTCACCGACCTAGGTTTGTGCCTATCCACGGTGGTCACTATGCTGCGTAGTTTTTGGTTCAATGCTAGAGAAATCAGCTTTAATGTCTGCATCGGCCAAATGTTCTTTATCCATGGCTTCATGTTCATGGAGTCTTCAGTGCCCCTGGCAATGGCCTTTGACTGCTCCATTGCCATCTGTAATCTGCTGAGATACGCCACAATCTTAACCAATTCACGGATTATCAAAGCAGGCGTTGCAATTGTTATCAGAGGAACAACAGCTCTGCTGCCTTTACCTCTGCTCCTTAAACGTCTGTCTTTCTGCTGAAGTCATGTGCTTCATCACTCCTACTGCTTCCACCCTGATGTGAGGAAGCTTTCATGCATAGACACCAAGATCAACAGTGCATTTGGCCTGGCCATTGTCATCTCTACTGCTGGCATAGACTTTATCTTGATCGCCATCTCCTATGTTCTGATCATCCGCTCCATGCTCAGTATTGCCTCCCCAGAGGAGCAGAAAAAGGCCTTCAGTACCTGTGTCTCACACATAAGTGCCGTTGCTATATTCTATATCCCTATGATCAGCTTGTCCCTGGTGCATAGATTTGGGAAGAGTGCTCCTCCTTATGTGCACACTCTCATTGCCAACGTCTACCTGCTCATCCCTCCTGTAATGAATCCCATAATCTACAGTGTGAAGATCAAGCAAATTCGCAAGACTGTGCTCCAAGTATTCCTTTCGAAGAGAATTTAAGAAAGTTTCAAAGTATTCTTTCTCTATAAAGTCTTCCCTGACTCATGCTCAATCATTCGCTAATTTGAGTAACCACTATACCTTAAAAAAGCTTTTTGATCCATGCTATCACTCTATTCCGCTTTTTACACAGTTCTAGACTGTGGAATCTTTTAGTGCAGGAACTATGACTTGTGCATCTCTAATCTTATTACAAATATTGCACTTGGCACAAAGTAGGACCATGATTAATACATGTATAAAACGTATTAGCACGTACAGATGAAGTCATATGTTGGGTCTAGACAGCCTCACTACCTGCAGAGTGTGTAGCTATAAAATGTAAATCTGATACAATATAACCAGTAGGAAAAGTCTGGATTTCAGGAATTCCTGTGGTTTATTGATAATTATTTATTATTCCACACAATGGTTGCATGAGTAAAGAACATGAGTCAGAAGAAATGTGAATGAAAAGAATACTCTACGATTTGTTAAAAGAATCATTCTTGTCTCTTTGGTAAATGTACAGTCCTAGTGATCCATCTTCTAAGGATGTGTCTAAAGGGGGAAAAATGGGCAAGAGTGCAAAAATGCATAATGATGTTCAACACAGCATTATATTTTGAAATGAAAATTTGGAAACAGCTTAAAATATTATTTTAGGGAATTGTTTAAATAAAATATGAAAGATTATTCAACCAGCTAAATATTGCCATGGCTCTAAATGATATATTGTTACGTGAAAAGTTAGATTAATAAACAGGGTAATTTTCACAGAATAGTGTATATATTTCATGCAAATACACACACATAAACACATGCACATGCACACACATATACATTAAAAATTTAGATAGACGTATTCCAAAATCTCTTCATAGTTGTATAATGGTTTGTTTTATATTTTCTTTATACTTCTTTGTATTTTATAAATGTTAACTAATGAGTTTTTTTTAACTTTTCAAATCATGAAATAATAAATTTCTATTTAAAGCTCTCCTCCAATACACTTTTTTTTTTTCTCTTTTATTCTTCATCCTCCATTGGGTCCTCAGTCCTATGGATCTTCACAGTCTTTCTGTGTACCCACTGGATATATTTCCAATATGGCTTCCACTTCCCTTTCATACCCATCATTGTTCTCAGTGTGGTCTAGCACCCATGAAGCGCGACCACTTAAGCATCTTGTTTATATGCAGATTCTTCAACTCCACTCCAGAACTACTTAATCAGAAACTCTTGAGACAGAGCCCAATAACTTGCATTTTAACAAGCTACCCATGTATTATCATGTATGCTAAAGTAGTACTCTTCTGGGGTCTCAGATAATATCCACTTCTGAAAATGCCATGAGTACCTTGTTCCTAGATGTCTGATCATTTGACTCTCTCTGACTGAAATATTTACTCCTCTTTGATTCTTCTTGTTGTTTTTTAAAATCCTTCCAGGTGACATTAATAAATAATCTTTTCTATGAAAACTTTCCTGATCTCCCCATTAGGTTCCGACTCATTTTTCTGTCTCAGAAAGACGTTACAGAATTGTGTTAGTCTTATATTAGAGGTAGTCAGGAGTCTCTCTCCCTACTGACTTGAAACTTTTTGGAAAGATGTACTTAAAGAATTATTATATCTTTCATAGACTGAAGCATAGTGACCTAATAATAATAGATATTTAATATATGCTTATTGAGTTGCATTTATTTGATCACAACTTTGCATATATTCCTCTTACATATTTTGAGCATCTTTAGTTTGACAAACATCGTGCTAGGCACTAGGGTTTAAACAGTGAACAACAAAGACACAGTCTCCATTCTTAGGGTGTTTACAATCTGACCAAACATATCCAAGTTGAAACACTATTTTAATCACTTCTTCCTTATAAAGCATTTACTGTGAATAAAACATTGTACCAGAAGCTAAGAGGAGTCATAGATGATGTTCTCTCTCTTTCCCAGGAAGGATCTGAGCTAGCAGGAAAATGATTACTCAGGAAGCACTTAGCTTGAGAAATATTTTCGTAGTTCTGAGAAGTTCTCTGCTTAACAAAGGAGACATAATGCACATTGAGATCTAAGCAATCAAAGCATAAGCATGAGTGACTCAAATTTTGTGGGTGCTCAGGACAAGCCTTGAAAAGGAGAATTTTGAAATAGAGCAAACATATTTGTGTATTTGTTTTAAATAAATAAATGTATTGGAGAATATTCTTGTGAAAGCAATAACTTTGACTTATTCTGCAATAATAAATGTGAGTCATGAAGCATTAGACAATTTACAAATAATATAGCATGGTATAGTTACATGTACATTAATAAAATACATTTTAAAGTATTCCTAAAAGATAAAGATATTCCTTTATCTTCCTTATAAATTGATAATATTTATAGAAAATTAAACTTTTTTTTTCTTTTAGTATTGCAACATTGAGTAGTATTTACACCATCACAGGTTATACTTTTCACTTTTCCTACCAGCTGTATTATACTCTGAATTCAATATCATCCAATACTGAAGTCTGTACATTTTCAGTTTTTGCTTCTATTTATAGACCTTCTGAAGCAGTGCTTGTTCAAACTATCTGAGCCATTGCTGAGTAATTGTCTGGTTAACCTGGAGTAGAATTTGTAAGGGTAGATGATGGGGTGATCTGCCCAGGATGTATGAACTCATTAAGGTTCTGCTTAAGAATGTTTCCTAAATTGATCTTTCTTTATAACCTATAAGCTGTGGCTTAAAAGGAAACTTTGATATTCTTATCTTTTGGATTGTTATTGACATCCAAGCAGGGAACCCAATACAGTATGGAGCCTCAAATCAGTTACCCAATTTCCTCATTTGCTTTGTGAGGAACTCTAGAATGAGAAGTGTGTTTTCCTAGGAGAGGAGAAAGATTAAATTTTACACTGATGGAATTTTGTTTTGTTACTTAGATTCAAATGCCTTGTTGTTGTTGTTGTTGTGTGCTGTCCAGTCGACTCTGGCTCATAGGACTCTATAGGACAGAGTGGAGCTGCTCCATAGGGTTTCCTAGTCTGTAAATCTTTACGGGAGTAGATCGCCAGGTCTTTTCTCCCGTGGTGTGGCTGGTAGGGTTGAACTGCCTACCTTTCAGTTAGAGGCCGAGCACTTAATTGTTGCACCACCAGGGATCCTTTCAAAAGCCTTAGCAGGCCTAAAAGATCTTTCCTGACATGGATCCTGACTCTCTTTTTAGCTTCTTATTTTGCCATTTACTTTCCCATGTGCAAAGAATTACAGGTGTGCTGAATACGTTATTAACAAACCAAACCTGTTGCTGTGGAGTTGATTCCAACTCATAGCGACCCTATGGGACAGAGTAGAACTGCCCCATAGGCTTTCCAAAGCTGTCAATCTTTATGGAAGCAGGCTGTCACATCTTTCTCCCCTGGAGCAGCTAGTGGGTTTGTACAGTCCACCTTTCGGTTAGCAGCTGAGCACTTAACCACTGTGCCATCAGAGCTCCTTGAATATGTTATTAGTCGCTTTTTATTCTGTCTTTGCTCTGTGATTCCTGGTCTCCCAGACAGATCTGGTGCTGGTCTTCCTACAGGTTAAATACGTGCTGTCCTATGTTCTCAACATAACTATACCCTGTCTTAATCACGAGTTTATGTTTGTTTCCTCCTAATTAGGTTGTGAGCCCTGGAGGGAAGGGGCTCTGTTCTATCTCTGTTTTCCCAGTGCAAAAACATGGAATGTGATAGATATTTAGTATTTGCTGAAAGAATAAAAGACTTTTTTTTTTTTTTTTGGCAGAAGCGGAGACAGTTCTAAAGAAAAAAAGAAAATTCACTCAAGTGATGTTGGAGGAAGATGCATTTTCATCTGGGTGTGGAAATAGTATGGGAATGAGAGGTCAGTTCATGGATACAGCAGGTCCTTTGCTTGGGAGTTTTCACTCAAAAATTTACTTTTAACAATATCTTATCAAGACATAAG
>NW_004444353.1:27380-34633 GCF_000243295.1 Trichechus manatus latirostris | reverse complement strand
AAACAATAAAATAAGCACTAGTCTACATGTATAAATACAAAAGGGTGTTAATCCAGTAATAGAAGTCATTTCTTCTGACTTGAGGAGATGATATCACGAAATCCTTCCTAAAATAAATAAATTCATGTTGAATTTATAAATGATTTAACGGACCATGTAAAGAGTCTAAAGAGTATAGGCTCATTCAAAGAAGAGGGAACTTCTTGAATTAAGCAATGCACAATGAGGCAAAAGAACTTGCTATATTTGGTAGTTTGGTGAATTGAGAAAAGCCCAGGTTGAATATATCAAAAAGTGCCTGGTGCAGAGGATTGTGTAGGTAGCAGTAAATGGATTTTGGCAGATTGGGAAGAGCCTTGAGTGCTATGATAAAGAGTTTTGACTTCATGCTGAAGGCAAGGAAGGGCTCTATATGAAGATGAATTTTAGAAAGATCCCATAGGCGTCAATATGGAGAAAGTTTGGAAACACTTGAAATTCAGGGCAGGAAAATTACTTATGAGAATATTGCTGTAGTCATTGAAAAAACTAAGAGCGTGGAACTGGAGGGTAAGGATGGTTAATCAAGGGGCATTTCAGAAGTTGAACCTCTAAAAAGACTGGATGGCCTTGAAGATTGTGGTAGGCAGATTCTAAAACGGCCCTCAAGATTCCTGCCCTCCAGTGTTCATGCCCTGAATTATACCCAGCTGTTGAGTATTCATAGCCAGTGGTGGTTGTGAATATGATAGGATATCACTTCTGTGAATATGTTACATTATACGCCAAAGGGGTTTTGCAGATATAATTAATTTTGTGACTTGTGGAACATATGGTATCCCAACCACTTTTTATGCCTCTGGAGTTCTTTGGGAGACACTTTTCCCACTGAAAGTGTTTGCTTCCCTCCAATGGGGACTTGTGTAACAGTGAAAAGTGAAAGAAAAGTTTGTTGAAACAAAATATCTGGGTTATTAGGCAAAATCAGAGGTGCCTCATGGACCCAAAAGGAAGGTGCCCCGCAATAAAGCCTGCTACCCAAGACCAGTGGGCCGGACAGACTTCCACAAATCATGTATTTTCACATAATATTTCTCAAAATCTATATTAACGAACCAAAAATTTAAACATATTCAATGACTCAGCATGCGTTCCACTACTAAAAACACACGGTATCAACAAAAAATTCAAAGTAGAAATTAATTGGGTCTTGAAAGGGCTAAGTTTCCTGATTGCTTGACTTTGAGTGAAGCAAAAATCTCAAAAGAGAGACTATCCTGGTTGGGCCTGACCGAATCATATGAGATTTTCAAAGAGACAAGAAGCAGAGTTTCTCTTGCTGGTTTTGAAGAAGTAAGTTGCCGTGTTGTGAGAGGGCCACATGGTTAGGACTAAGGGTAGCATCTAGGAGCTGAGAGCAAACCCCGGCCCACAGACAGCAAGAAACAGAGTACTCCGTTTTACAACCACAAAGAACTAAATTCTGCCAACAACCTGCATGAGCTTAGAAGAAAATCCTGAGCTCCAGATGAGAATGCAGCCCTGGCTGACACCTTGATTTCAGTCTTGTGAGATCCTGCATAGATAAGCCAGCTTTGCTGTGCCTGGATTTCTGATCTACAAAACTGTGAGATAATAAATGGATGTTGTTTTCAACCACTAAATTTGTAGTATTTTTTTTCCGTCAGCAACAGAAAACAAAAACAACAGGATATGTTTTGGTCAAAAAAGAACGCAGATTTCAACTACAGGTGTGAACATTTAAAGAGGAAAATAAGCGTAGACAGCTCATTCAATGAGTTGTTGATGAAGGGGTAGAGATACATGGAACAGGGAAGCAAGGTATTTTCTAAAATTATGTTTAGGTTGAGAAAGAATTTGTCATGCTTGTAGACTATGGTACCAAACCCAAACCAAATTCATTGCTGTGGAGTCAGTTCTGACTCATAGCAACACTACAGAACAGAGTAGAATGGCTCCATAGGGTTTCCAAGGCTGTAAAACTTTACGGAAGCAGATTGCCACATCTTTCTCCTATGGAGCAGCTGGTGGGTTTGAACTGACGACGTTTTGGTTAGCAGCCGAGTGCTTAACAACTGTGCCACGAGGGCTCCTTAGAGTATGGTAATGGTACAAATTAGGATGAACGAGGGGGAAAAAAAAAGAAGGAAAAATAATTAGGATTATTTCCCAGAGGAGAAAGAGATCTATTCATCCATTCTTTTCTCAATGTTTAGAAATTGCCCAAAGTCCTTACCTTTTCGAAGATGACAAAATAATTCCCTACTTGATCCCTATAACCTATCCAACACTAACTTTCAGTACTTTATATCTTACATTCTAGCAGCATTACTAAAATATCTGAAACTCCATGGCTTTGACTTGCTTAGATCATTTTTAATGGCAGTTTACACTTATCATCCTCTACATAAGTATCCTACACTTAGAGAAGCCTTTGTTTAACTCCTCAACAACACTTATCAATCACTTTCTAATATACACAACCCCTGTATTTTAAACACAATTCCACTATTATATATACCACACTACATTTTGTGTGTTTATTTACTTGTGTGTTTTTCTAACTATTCAATAATTGTCTTTGAAGCAAGTGTCATATCTAATCAGGTTTTGTATTCCCAGTGTCTAGAGACAGTCTGGATTCCATTGTTCACTTAGTAATGTTTGATGTTAAACTACACTAATGTCCAAAACTGACTGAGAGGCTATGTAGTAGGGTTGCCTTTGGAAAGGAGCAAGAGTTTTTTCTTCTGAATCAAAAAACAATGAACAAAGGATGAGAAAAACAGCTATGGAGGAAGAAGAAACCAAACAAGGAGGATATTAACCAGTGGGCTTTGCCTAAATCAGCCTTAGATAATATTCGTATGTTTGTTTTGTTTTGTGAGCTTTCAGATAAAAATACAAGTAGATAAGTGGGAAAGAAGTGGGATTAGAATTAGGAAAAGGAAGGAAAATAAATGTTTTGCATAGTTTTTTAATTAAAAATTTTCTTTTTAAGTGATAGTAGCTGATATTGGTGAGCATTTATGGTAAGTCAGGTACTCTGTCAAGTTTTCACATACACCTCATAACAATACTATGGGGTATATTTATCGTTATTATTTTAGCGATGGGGAAACTGGGGCATATAACAGTTTAATAACTTGTCAAGTGATAACTCAGCTGGTAAATATCAGAGTCCGTGCTTGAACATAATGCTTAGACTATGCAATACTACAAAATTGCCAGGATGCAAGATTAAAAATTCAGAACATTAAACTATAATACTCAGATTGAAGACCTTCTGTACTCCAGTAAGGAGTCCCTGGGTGGCACAAACAGTTAAGTGCTTGGCAATTAACTGAAATGTTGGTGGTTTGAATCCACCCTGTGGTGCCTCAGAAGAAAGTCCTCGTGATTTACTTCTGAAAGATCACAGCCACTGAAAACCCTATGGAGCAGCTCTACTGTGACACACGTGAAGTCTCTATGAGTCAGAATTGATTCAACAACAACTAGTTTGTTTGTTTTGGTACTCCAATAATTCTCTGTATAAATGTCTTAATTGCTCATAGTTTTTATGTGGTATGAAAGATACTTATGTACAGTTCAAGTTTTGATATTGCAAATAGCATGTTTTCAAGGGAATTATCACAACTACTAACAGATAGTAGGGGCTCAATAAATGTAGCTATTTATGAAGATAATAAATTTGATTGAAATAATGTATCCGGGAGATGAAGGGAGTGTTTCTATTTTGGACCCCCAGAAACTAAAATAATTCATTTACTTTATCAGAATATGGTACACTATATACTATCCCTTTAAAATTTCATACTCCTTTTGGACACATTTCAACATATAATTTACTGAATGCTTACCACTTGAAGTCAGAAAATAAATTACTTCTCAGTCCTGCGAACTTAAACAAGACGGAACATTATTCCATTTGTTTGTGTTAAAATTCCATATGCTCAGGTAATCGTTCTGTGTTCTGCTCCTGTGTTTGATGTAGTCTTATTTTTTGATCAATCTACCTGAGCTCTCTACATAAAATACATACTATCTTTTCTATATATTTGCCTGGTGAAAGTACTAATTTCAGGTTGAATATATAATAAATAAAACCAATTTATGATTTCAGGATTGACTCATGGCTTAAAATTCTGCAGGTTATGTTCCATATATCAACTTTCCTGAATACCACATCTTCTTCCATCATTTTTCTGCTAACTGGTGTTCCTGGGCTGGAAGCTTTCCACACCTGGATCTCCATTTGCTTTTGCTTTCTCTATGTAACTGCCCTCTCAGGAAACAGCCTGATTCTCTTTGCCATTATCACTCAGCCCAGCTTCCATGAACCCATGTACTATTTCCTCTCCACGCCCTCTACCACTGATCTCGGCCTGTCCATATCCACTCTGGTCACCATGTTGGGAATATTCTGGTTCAATGCCAGGGAGATCAGCTTTAATGCCTGCTTGTCACAGATGTTCTTTATTAAACTCTTCACTGTCATGGAATCCTCAGTGCTGTTGGCCATGGCCTTTGATTGTTTTGTGGCCCTTTCTAATCCTCTTAGGTATGCCACCATTTTAACTGACCTGAAAATAGCCCAGATTGGAGTAGCAATTGTCACCAGGGGCACACTAATCCTGCCTCCTATGGTGGTACTTCTTAAAACATTGTTTTACTGCCACAGGCACGTGCTCCACCACTCCCACTGCTTTCACCCTGATGTGACGAAGCTCTCCTGCACAGATAATAGGATCAACAGTGCAGTTGGTTTGGTTGCTCTGGTAACCACTGCTGGAGTGAACTCCATTTTCATCTTCCTTTCGTATGTTTTGATCGTTAAGACTGTCCTCAGCATTGCATCCCCAGAAGAGAGGAAGAAAGCCTTCAACACATGTATCTCCTATATTGGAGCTTTTGCTGTATTCTATATTCCATTGATCAGTCTGTCATTTGTCCACAGATTTGGGAAACGTGCCCCACGCGATGTACATATTCTGATTGCCAATGCCTACCTGTTAATCCCTCCTGTGATGAACGCCATCATCTACAGTGTGAAGACCAAACAGATACGTAGGGCTGTGATAAAAGTTCTCCTTTCCAGGGCGCCAATGAACTAGATGAGTGTTTCAGATTTTCAAGTCCCAGTCATATTATAGATAAGGAAAATGGCATTTTGAGAGGTTAAACTGCTTAGAATCATGTTTGGGCTGAAAGTTTCCTAAAAGATCACTTAATTTCGAGTAAGAAGATTGTAGGCAAAGAGAGATAAAGATGAGCTAGAATTACCAAAGAGTATCACCATTTTCTTTTTAAAAACCACGATGATAATAAGAGCATTTATTTAAGACAAAACATTTTCAATAGCTTGAAAACCAGTGATCCAGCTTATACTGCAAACGTGGCTTTGGTTTGTTTAAAATACATGGAAGAAGGTGAAGTTTCTACTTGTCTTACATTTTTTTCTGTACAGAGAAAACCACCACCATATCTGCTCACAAATGAGAATAAACAGTATATTACCAATTGCAAATAACTCTTATCATCTAAATCTGTCATAGACAACTGGCATTGTCCATGGTTGGTGAACTGTTCCAAAATATTCTTCCTTCCCCTTCCTGCCATGGTCTCCCTGGTCATGTAACAGCGAGTTTCATCAGCAATGAATGTTTTACTCCTTTGTCAGTAACCTAACCTTTTTTGTCCAGTTACTCTTACTATCCCTCTGTTCTTCAGAAAATACTTCTGTGAAAAATAACTCCTCTTAATTCCCATTCTGTATTGTTTCTTCAGAAATACCAATGTCATGCTTATGGCTAAGTAAGTTTGCCCTTGTGTTTGGCAAACACCATCTCAATAAAATTAATTTTCTTTGAAGTGACAAGATAAACAAGAACCAAATACAGAAATATTTTAATCTTGTTGGATTTCTGATGCTATCACATCCCTGTCTTCAAGGGAAATTGAAGTGGGTATGTCAGGCTTCAGACAGGAAAACAGAAACCGTACAGGGATTTTTACAGGGAATATTTACTATAAGGACCTGAGTAAACAGGTATCGGAGGAATGAAAAAGCAAAAAGAGAACAGAGATAGTAACAAGAAGTAGCTTCCACCCTGATGGCTATGGGGATGCACCTTCTTCTATGGTGGAAACACATTCATTTCTCCCACCTTGAGGCAAATGTCTTTCTGAGGCTTAATAGATGGTATAAATAGATCCAGTGTATGGTTAGAGGGGCAGAAATAAATATGCTATATGTTTGAATGTAATTCTCCAGTTTAATACTACCGAGGTTGGAGCATCACCTAGATTGCTCCTACTTACCTTTCAATATTCTCCTGTATATGTTTTTGGGCTACATATTTATCCACCAATCCTATTTTATCTTGTCTTATATCATTTGTATCTTTTCTTAGATCTTTCATATATGAATTTTGCTCATATTCCAGAGCTTTTATGAATTTTTTCTTTTATTCAAACATTTTTCTTCCTTTTCTAGAGTGGGTATGGAGATTGAGTATATGTGCTTACTCCATCTTCCTTATGCATCTCCAGTTCTTTTTTTTTTTAAATATGGGTTTATTGGGATGTCATTGACATACCATACAATTCATTAAAGTGTTAAAAATCAATATTTTTCTAGTATATTCACAGAGCTGTATAACCATCACCACAATCAATTTTAGAACATTTTCGCCACTCCAATCAGTAACCCTATTAGCATTCACTCCGCATTCCTCTCCACCTCCAGCCCTAGACAACCACTAATCTATTTCTTGTCTCTATAGATTTACTTATTCTGAACATCTCATGTAAATAAAATGATACAGTATGTGGTCTTTTGTGGTTGGCTTTTTCACCTAGCATAATGTTTTCAAGGTTCATCTATGTTGTAGCATGTACATTGTTGACAAATAATATTCCATTGTATGGATATATTCCTCCATTTACTAATTTAGTCAATGATTTATTTCTGAGTATAAGCTCATAGACATTTATTTTATGTTTTGGAATATAATCCAATAATGCTTTATCTTGTTGCAAATTGTACCAGCTTTGGCCATTGGGACCTCTTTAAACTGGCTCTTGTTTTCCTTTGACATATTCCCATCGATGTGCTTGTGTGTGAATGTGTGTGTGTGTGTTTAGCACTTCCTTACTTTCTAGCACTACAAGATACTCCAGGGTCATAGTGTATATTTCCTGCACCAGTCCTAGAACCAACCATTTATCCAAGAAGCCCTGGTTTCTTT